>NC_081409.1:306940128-307135128 GCF_030272615.1 Cryptomeria japonica | reverse complement strand
GCCTCTGGAAATTTTGAAGAAGCCCTTCGAGGCCCCATTGACAAGGATTGAGATCCTTGGAGTAGCGATACATTCGAATAATAAATTAATCCATTGCTTATTAAACCTGAAAGCATCCAGACATTTACAAAGAAAGTGCCAATCCACTTTGTCATATGCTTTCTTGATGTCTAGTTTTATCAGCATGCTCGGAATTTTGCTATTTTGTATTGAGTGAATAGCCTCCTGAGCAATGATTATACCATCATAAATGGATCTATTTGGAACAAATCTTGTTTGTTCCTCACTGATAATTATGGGGAGGAGGGTTAATAATCTGTTTGCCATTGTTTTAGTGAGTAATTTATATAGGGTATTACATAAAGCTATTGGGCGATAGTCCTCAAAACCCACGACCTCCTTCTTTGGGATTAGGGCGATGAAGGTATTATTAAGTTCTCTGAGAATTTTCCCAGAGTTTCTCATCCCCTCTAAGGCCTCAGTAATTTCCCCACCCATGAAGCTCCAACATTTTTGATAGAAGTGAGCCGAGAACCCATCGGGGCCAGGAGCCTTGTCTGGACCCATTTGAAATAAGGTTGATTCTACTTCTTCTTTTGTTAATTTTTTGTTGAGCATTAAGTTGTGATCTTCTGATATTAATTTCGGAATATTTTTTAAGAAATCACTCTCCTTGGTCCATCTAGAGCCCTCCCTATTATTAAGGATAGTCTCAAAATACCCCACAGCAGTTTTAGCGATGATTTCCGGGTTGTCAGTAAAGTCCCCTGATACCAATTTGATCTTGTTGATTCTGTTTAATGCTCTACAATGTCTAGTGCTATTGTGAAAGAAATTCATGTTTCTGTCACTGGCTTCAAGCCAGTTGTCCCTAGATTTCTGTTTCCAGAAAATCTCTTCACGAGCTAAAATTTCCTCATAACAAGCCAAATTGCTTTTTTCCTTCTGATATAAGAGGTTATTCATCCCATACTTGATCACTTCACCATTAATAATCTCCATCTCCTTTTTAGTCTCTATTTTTTGTGAAAAGATATTTCCAAAGTGTTCTCTATTCCACATTGTTAATTGTTGCTTAATCTTCTTAAGTTTGGTTACTATTTTGAAGGTTTTGGAGCCAATGACTTTAGTGTCATTCCACCATTTTTCAATGAGTTGTAATAGATTTTCATCTCTGAGCCACATTTTTTCAAAGCGAAAGGGGGTTTTAGTCAGTTTTAGAGCTTCTGTTATAGTTAATTGGACTGGGAAATGATCTGATCCAGAGATGGGAAGGACAAGGGTTTCAAAGGATTGTGACAGATTACCAAATAGGAAAAATCTATCCAGTTTTTTTGCAATATTACAGAAGCCTTGTCTTTTGTTATTCCAGGTAAGGGCCTCACTTTTGGCAGTTAAATCTAGCAAGTTGCATTTATGCATCCAATTCCTGAAGTCTAAGCATGTTTGAGTCATCTTGTTATTTCCCCCCCACTTTTCCTTGGGGTCCAGAATTGCATTGAAATCTCCACCAATAAGGCAGGTTTGATCACATTCGTTTAGAAGGAAATTCTCAATTTCCTCCCAGACTCCTTTTTTTGCATGTGTTTGTGTGAGGCCATAAACATTAATTAATGTGAAATTTAAGTTGCTTTTGAAGCTCACAACTCTACCACACATCTAGTTAGGGTTCTTCCTTATTAGACTATAGGAAACTAGCCTCGGGTCCCATATGATGGCTAGTCCACCATATGCTCCAGAGGCAGATTGCCCTTCAAGTTCTTTGATGCCTATTTTTTTCTTTAAGTTTGTTAATTCACTGTTATTAAGTTTGGTCTCTTGTATTAAGAATAATTCCGGATTGAATTTGGCTATGCATCGTTTTACGATACACTGTTTGTTAGGAGCATTCATGCCCCTAACATTCCATGTAAGGAGTTTCATGGTTCATTAGGAAGGATCTTCCCCTTCCCTGCCTCAAAAATGTTAGTGATTTTTGTCTGGCCAACCGCACAACCAGCCCTGGAGAGTAATTCAGTCATAGATTTCCTACCCCGCTTCTTTTGGTCAGTGGCAAAGTCAAGGGGGGAGCATTGCCCAATAGTGTTAGCGATCCCCAGGCAGTCCTCGACTTCAATTGCCACATCACCAGAGGGAGGAGTGGTCATAACCTTAGAGAAGGGCTTTCACAATTCTCTGGCTAACAGAGATTTCTGCAATGCAAGTTCATCCTCATCAACAATCTCATTAATAAATAACTCTATGAGATCATCTGTAACAGAGTTACCCACATATTCAAGTATGCACTTATCCTCAAGGGCTCTTCTGTCATCATCACCCATTATAATGGTGCTCTTATCTGTTGAATGATTTTTTTCCTTATTATTCTTTCATTTTTTGTTTCTACCTTTGCTTTTTTTGTTCTTTTTCTTTTTCTTTTCTTTTTTCTTTTTCTTTTTATCCCTATTTTCCAAACTTAGGGATAGATCGCTTAGAGAGTCATTTTCCTCCAAAGTATTCTTATTTTGAGTTGATAAAGCTTCCTGGTGACTGGGGGTGGTTTCCAGAATAAGGGGGCCTTTAGTTTCATCTTCAATGTTCAAGTCATTAATAGTTTTGTTGGCTGTTGGTGTAGGGATCGGCGAGAGACTCTGTTTGTTCGCAAGGTCTCTCCTCCTTTGTTCCACTACAGGAGCTTCAAGTGAAATTTCTTTTCCTTTGCCTTCTGATAACCTAAGTGTGTTATTTGATACCATAGATCCCAAATTTTGTTTATTTAACATGAAACCTCCCCTAGGGTTGAATTTAATGTTCAGAACCTCCCCCCTTGAAGCTGTAATGCATGTTTTTTTTGACCCTTGATTAGAGGAGATACAAGTCTTAGGAATGAAATCATTCGCGGTGGTCTCTGGTTTGATTTCATAAATTGAGTGATTTGTAATAATTTTAATGCGATCAAATGTTAATTTACCTATCTCAATATTGGCTAAAATTTTGATATCAGAGGATTCCAAATAGTTATCCTCCAAACCCTCAAAACCTCCTAAAAATTCTCCTAATTTTTTAAGGACCTCTTTATGGATCAGTTCAACCGGCATGTTAGGGAGTCGAATCCACTTTGGAACCCTAATTTTCTCAACATCTTTAGGGGAAATCATTAGGTTGTATATGGTGAAAATGGATACAATAATAACAATATTGAAAGGCTAAATGAATTCAACCACAAAACCCTAGCCTAACAACAACAAAGATCCACCATAACATATGAAGATTACCTAAGACAATGCAAATCAAATGAAATCACAAAGATTATACCATCACATGTCCAATAGGGTTTGAATCTCCATTCTTCCTATCTCCATTGATCTTGCTTGATATATTTGCTCTCAGATTTTATGTGCACAAGAGCTCAACAAAGAACGGAATGTGGTTGCAAGTAGGATCGTAGTGTAGTCAAGTCCTTAAGATGATTGATTAGAATGCATAGAACGATTAGGGTTTGATAATGAAGGAAGCATCTCCTTATATAGAAGACACAATAAGAAATGGAGGGATAAGATTGAGATGTGTAAAAGGAGGTCGGCTATGATTAGAGGGTAGGTAAAAGAAATAATAAAATAATGAAAGGGGTAGGTAATGTATGAATTAAGAGATGAATGACATGTGTCATGGGTAGAAAAGATTAATAACTTAATTAAATAAATAAATATTTATTTAATTAATAGAAGAAGTGGGATAATTAAATAAATAAGATATTTATTTAATTTAGAAAAAGGATAATTTAAATAAATAAATGTATTTATTTAAATGAGAAATAAGGCTAGAAGAGGATAAATGAATTAATTAAATAAATAAAGATTTATTTAATTAATAGAAGAATTAAGCTTAGATAATTAAATAAATAAAATATTTATTTAATTAGACTGGACAATTTTAGGTGTCTACATAGGTTTCCAATTGAAAAATTTAAAACAGTAGCCCTTAAAAAATCTTTGATTATTTTTAGTAAATTATCTTTAAGATCTGCAGTGTTGCAATTGATAAATAAAAAATCATTTTCTAAGTTCATGATACTTATCTGGTTTCCCGTGAAGGATTTCAGCCATTGCTGAATCTCCAAGGACGGAACGCCATAACCGAACCATTTGCCAAAGAGCCCGCGAGCGTTGTAGCAGTCCCATAATTCATCAGTATGATTATTACTTATAATCATAATATTATCTGTATTGAAGACCGGCGACTTTTGAAAGTTTAGAGGGCCATGCTTAGGGAAGACCTCCTCCCTTCTTCTGGTAAAAGAATCTGGATTATATGAAGAGGGTTTTCTAACCCCAAGTATGGTTCTGTTAGCCTCCGAAGCCATGTGTCCCTGGAACTTCGACAGAGTCTCAAACTGTAAGATAGGAGATCTTTTTTTGTTAGGGCATCCCAATGATGATAAATCTCTTGAGAGAAAGAGGGGCGCCTGCTTCTTCTGAAATAAAGTGGATTTCTGAAATTTACAAGGAGATTCTACCCTTCTCATAGGGTGAAGTCAGGAATTCATTGCCGAAGAAGCTGAGGGGGCTTCTGAAAAAGGAAGACGGTCGGACAAAGCCCCCAGGGCTCTTCTGCTGATATCATTAAGCTTTAAAGTTGTTAAATTAGCCCCTGTAACTTCAGGGATTAGGGCATTAAGACCATTCTTCAAGCAGGTGTCAATAATTTGTTCCTCCAGAGGAGCAAAACTGTTCTTCCATTGCCCGAGATGCCTCCCAGACCCTGGTAAAGATCGCTGAGGTTTCGCAGAGGGGGTTTCTGCTTTTCGCAGTTATATTCGTGATTCTTATTTTTTCCATTTTTTCCATAAAATTCATTTTTTTAATATTTATTCATTTATTAACTACCATAGGTATTTACTTTTATTTCTTGTAACTTTGTTCAATATAAAATTATATATTTATTCACTTTTTAAATTCTCTGAATATTTACTATAGACCCCAACTTTCATTATTTATATGCTAGAATTTAACAAACAAAGTTCTTTGTATTGGGATGAATTTATATTACCTACAAGAATTAACATAATCGTAACTATTATAATCTCTTTTGGGAAATGGAATGGATACTTAGTGAACATTGATAATACTTATTAAAATGATAGCTATAGATATTGAGTAAAAATTGAAATCTTATTTGGTGGTGTCTAGTTATTAGAAAATCGATATTTTCTATTATGATAGTTTTGTTGATAATATATCAAAATTTCGAAAATAATATTAATTTTAAATGTTAAACCTTTCTACAAGATTCAATACATATAATAATCTTTCACAATAAGGTTGATAATTAGAACAATAAAAAATTATTGAAAACCTTAAGCATTAAAAATAATACAACAATAATAGATATAACAATTGGAGATCAACAAGGGATATATGACATTAAGACTATTAGTAATGTAACTAAATTTGTTTCTAATCCAAATTAGTTTTCACTTGAAGCACAAATGTAATCCTTAAATGGAATCATTGTACAAAATATGATGGTTTTCATCCTTTAAAGATTGCCAACCAAAGAATGGTGTACTTGAATGCACTTGAAATTAAAAAAATTTACATGATAAAAATGAACCATGATCATCAATATGAGCCTTGACTTCTCTTTTATAAGTGCTTGAAGAACACAAATGGACATTGAGAGGGGGGGTGAATCGGTGTATTTTAAAATTTTAACTATGTGTGCAAATGTTGAAACTGTAAATTAATCAAGCACATACACACACACACAAACTAAACCAGAACACCAGATTTACGAGGAAAACCCAATGTGAGAAAAACTCGGTGAGAATAGTTGTTGGACTCTACTGCTCCAATCCAACCTCATAGTAAATAACAATTTACAATGTTTAGGGCACCAACCCAAGGAGCACCAACCCCTGAACTTTAAGACACCAACCCAAGGAGAACAAACCCCTGATTTTATGAGCACCTACCCTTGATTATATGAGCACCTACTCAAAGGAGAACCTACCCCTACTCTAAGCACCCACTCAGAGATTTACAATGGTTATCAAAATTTACAATTCAATGATAAAACCTTGTTACAAATGAGTTTTGTAACACTTGCAATTTCTCATATCTTGAGAATTTCTTTGCCTGTTGAATCCCTTTCTCTGTTTCTTATTCTTCCTCTGTTTGGTTGTCTACTTCTCTCAGCTACAACTTCACCTTTTAGAATTATTTGTTCTTCCTATCTTTACTTCTGTAGATTTCTCTATTTTATTTTGGCAACAAGACCACACTCTCTAGCTCATCGCACACTACACAGTCGACTCATTAAGATAATTTTAGTTTTCACTCTATCTAAGCCTCAATAGCCACACCTACCAAAGTCAAATCTCATCACATCACCTGTTGTATTTGATTGACTCTATACGTATCAGATTTTACTTCTACTACAAACTTGAATAATTTATTCAAGTCAATTATCTTGGAGATCTGCACCTCTGGAGATTTTATTTTGTCCTGAATATGATCTCAGATTTGTCGCCTGTAGTAAATGCACCCTATCTTTATTCAGATCATTCTTTGTACTTAGACTGCTAAGTTTAGGTAATCTTTCTCTATCCGAAGAGGATAGGAATTCTTCCTCGAGCCACATAACCATCATGCAACTCAGTCGCCATTAGTGCATTCTCCATCCTCTATCAAAGTACCTTGAAAAGATTGACAACTACTTCTATCGTCACAAACTTTAGCGTATCTGATTCATTCTTGGACCACCAGGGAGCTATATGTCTTCATATTCTTTGTACAGATCTCCATGGTGCGGGATAGTGGGAGACTTCATTCTCCATGGTCTTACTTACCCCATAGGCTCCACTTTCCATCCCTTTGCATGCTGCGGGATAGCGGGATAAATATCGCGCTTCACCTTTTGTTGCCCCGCATGACTGTTGCTTCTTACTTTTTGACGACGCGGGATGGCAGGAAGCCTCTAACTTCTCTTTGTCTTATGTCTTATCATGCAACCTCACTTTGCGCGAGATAGTGGGATCAACTTCTTACCTTGTTCTTTGTATCCCCGCAAGCTCATCTTGCTTCGGTTTTACTCCTCATGAGATGGTGGGATGCCACATCTTTTTCCTTCAACTTACCCCGCAAGACCTTTTCTTTCCAATCATCATGACAACGAGATAGTGGGGGAAACCTCTGACTCTGTTGATATTCTTACCCCGCACAACCTTCATCCTCAACTCAAACAAGTCGCGAGATAGCAAGGGGGTCGCTATACCCTGCTTGCAGTTATCCCACATGGACATCATGCACAAACTTTGCATGGTGCAGGATAGCAGGGGATACATTTCCCCTTGACTTTTCTTGTCCCGCACGATCAACCAAGGCTCTACAAGCATGTCACGATAGCAAGATGCCAACTTATGCATAGCAGGTCCCACACAAACATGAAACAAATGATTGTTGCCACATGGATATCACTACTCATCACCTCCAACTCGGGACTTAGTCAAACACTGAAGACTTCCCTGTTGAGTGCTAAGTGTGACAACCGATGCACCAAATAGGGCCCACATGTACAGCTCATAAACATGTAACTCCAAACTATTATCGATATGTGGAGTCAATGAGACTGGTCGAATCCCCTATAGCATAACATGACATTTTATGTACAATTACATGCATGATGCATAACCTACATTTTATACGCTTCACATGTCTTCATGTTATGCACATTGTTGCCTACTTATCTGCAACCTCGTGATATTCCTTAACATCAATGACAATAATGCCAAGCCCTTTAATTATTTTTTATTATTATTTTATTTACTTTTTCCTCCAAGTATTTCAAAGAAATACTTTTAAATTACATCCAATGACCCCTTTTAAAATTATCTTAAATAAAAAATTTAAACTACTTTTATAATAATAATTAAGTTATTTTTCTTTAAATGAGATAATCAACAAGAAATTTAGGGAGGCTATCTCTACAACCATGAGAAACCCTTAATGTTCTTGAGGTGAGTTTGATATTAGCCTTCATCGTAAGTGCCACATTTACCTTAGACTCTATGTTTCATTCATGTGTTTGTGTCGTTAGTTTTGTGTGTCTTGTGATGTGGTTCTTTATTCTGCATTTTTTGAATTGTTGATTGATAAAGCCTCATACCCTATTGCCCAAGGTGATTGATCGCTTGCACAAATGTGTTACCCATTTGTTCGAGCCATATAGAGAGTAGGCTTGTAAATGAAGAAAGTAAGGAAACAAACCCTAAGATTCCAAATCATATTGATAATGATGAAATTTGTAAAGCAAAGAAAACCTTCAACGAAGTTTTGCAAGGAGAGGATTTAGAAAAACTATTGGAGAGACTTGCTTTCAATGTGGGAGTCAAAGGTAATGATCCAAGGCCCTTTACAGGTCGAGGAGGGCGTAACAACATCCAATTAGAATAAGTTAAGTACCCTCTCTTTCCTAGAGTTTTAAGAGTTTATCCCAATGAAGAGATGATAATATTCTTAAAAAAGGAGTAAAACGGGCACAAAAATGTGGTCGTCTTCTTTGCTTGTCTTGATAGAAATACTCTTCCCACTAGAAATTTATTTGATGATCTATGTTTATTTTTTATGTATGCTACAAAAAGAGCTCTTTGTGATAATTTTTAAAAATCACAAAATGTAAGAAAGAATCCTTGATAAGAAGTTTTGGAATGTGGGTGAGTCCCTATTTAAATCCATTGTGTTGGTCCCTAAATGTATCCCATAATGGGATCCTACTCTACTCCACTCTGAGATGGATAATTTTAAAAAATGTACCCATGCAAGTATGGAAGTTTCTTCCTCTCCTACTTAAACATATTGAGAAAACTCTTCAAGTAGAGAACACTCATGCAACACTCCCACACTTGGATGCAATAATTTTGATCTCCTTCAATTAAGTCATGCAAATCCAAGATATTTTTTACTTTTCCTCGGAGCAGAAAATCTATAGATGTGAAATTGTTTCCCTAAGGGGCCTCAACTCATACTTTTTGTGTAAGATTGATGGCCATCACAAAAAGGATTTCCCTAAAATTATAGATAAAAAGAACTTAAATGCTAACCCACCTAATGCAACCTTCAATAATATGGTAATCATATCCCCCTTCGAAGATGATGTCCATGGAAAAACTAGTGTTATGCCAAATAAGACATATAAGCCCAGTAACACTAGGAAAGTTTCCCTAATGATGACTCTGAATGAGGAAAACCTAGCCTCCATGGGATGACCTCCTAAGGGTTATGGGGAAAAGAATAAGGTTGTCAATAATTTGGTAATCTTGTCCCCCTATGAAGATAATTCACGTGAACAAACTAGTGTTATGCCTAATAAAACATAAGCCCATTAGCAATAGGAAAGTTTACGCAATAATGAATCCAAATGAGGAAACCCTAGCCTCCATGGGATCACCTATTGAGGGTGATGGGGAAAAGAACAAGACTATAGTTGCAAACATGAAAGAAATAATTGATGTTCCTACAAATTATAGTATGGGAATAAGGAGAAAGACTCTAAACATACCACTAAGAATAAGAAAAATACTCGGGAATTGGTGCTTGATAAACTAAGAGAAATTAATAAAGTTAGACAGAGAATCAAAAATTCATTTACAGACCCTCTTAACACTTCTAATACACTAGATGTTTAAGGGGTAGCAATAAAGGATAACAAAGAGGAAACACCTCAAGTAGAGAAAGAGAAAGACACGACCCTTGCCACAACCTACAAGGAGAATCATATTGAGAAAATCTTACCATTATATCTATATGATACTACTTTCTCAAAGGATTCACAAGAGGATATATCTGATAGTGGAAATAATGATATGATGATAGATATGGAACACTTGAACCCTCCTCCCTACAACATTAAGAAGGTAGATGCAGAGGGTGGCAATATAGGCATTCCCAAGAAAAGTAAAAAATAAGAGGAAGAATGTCAATAGAATTAATAGCATCATTAAAACATGCAAGAAAGGTAAAGAGACAAGCTTCCCTAAATTCTTTAATAGGCTTTGCAAGAATGGCAAAACTTATCCTCCATCCTAAGTAACAAGTTCATTAGTTGGAATATTAGGGGATTAGAGTCCCTAGCTAGGAATTATAGTTCAAAGCATTCTACAACCAAAATAAAAACATGGACTTTTTATTAATGCAAGAGATTAAAGCTACGTCAGTTTGCTTGATAAACAATATGAAATTTATATGGAGGGATGCCTTAATATTCCACACAACTCATGAGAAATGAAAGGGGGGATAGAAATTTTGGTTAATATGACATGGAGTAAGTTTATTTAAAATTTTGGTTTTTCCTCATGCAACATATGCCTTTGGATTGAGACTAAAAGAAATAATATGAAATTTGGGATTTGTGTAATATATGCTCCTAATGAGCATAAAGAAAGAAAAACCATGTGGAAGTAGATGGCTAATTCTCTCCCCAACATCCATTGTGTACTTGGTAGAGACTTCAAAATGACAGAAAGCAAGGATGATAAGAAAGGGGGCAACCCATGGGAGTGGAAGGGTAATGAAAATTTCTTTAGGGATAGATTGAAGAAAATGTTGAAACTATTTGGCCCTCAAGAAGGCACTAAGAAAGATAGTAAAAGTGTGTGATTTACATGGTGCAACAATTAGGGTGCAAGGAGAAGTTTTTATTGTACACTTAACTATTTTTATGCTTAGAGGGATACTTTATGCTTTAACAACAGTAATGGATCTAATAGTGTGTTAGTGGAACCTAAAGGTCTATCTGACCATCATCCCATCAAGACTAATATTATTATCAAGGATACCAACCTTGGTAGAGATAGACCTAAAGGTGGATTATAACTCAAACAACAAGATTACTTGAAGGGATACATACACTAAGAAGTATTACAAAAGTTATGAATAAAGAAGGACACGCTAGAAGGTATTGGAGCTCTCTAATTGCCAACATGCAAAAGCTCCTAAGGACCATAGGCAAGAGGATGTCATTGGTAATATAAAGATGGAATATAGACTGTAAGAGGAGTTGAATGAGACTGAAAGCAAGTTGCAAGAAGTAATAGGGAACAATGAATTGATCAGTCTTATTAAAGTGGTGCAACATAACCTAAATAAATTTCAAACCATTAAAGCACAAGGAGCTAAAATAAGGGCTAAAGTAAACTAGATCAAAGAAAGTAACAGAGGGTTAAAATATTTCTTTAATATCCTTAGGTCCAAGCAAAGTGTGGAAGCTATTGTTCCAATATTGGTGGATGGACATTGGTGTCATGACAACTCTTACATTAAGAAGGCTTTCTTGAATTTATATAAAGTGATATTTACTACAAAAGACGATAACATAAAATGTAAACAAGCCTAGGAGATATGCAAAAATAATCATTCCTAAAAATTTGAGCCTTCAACTTGCCAAAGATGTAGGTAGAGATATTACCAAGGAAGAAATCACCAATGCATAAAGTCCTTTCAAAATGACAAATCCCCTGGATCAGATGGACTACTAGCAGAATTTTACAAGGCCAATCTTTATTAGATCGTTGATGATTTGTATGAGTATATTGTGAAGCCATTAGAGAGAGAACTGTAGGGCAAGATATTAATAAGGGAGTCATCAAAATGCTACTCAAAGATGGGGATAAAAGTAACATGAATAATTGGAGGCCAATTACCATTTTAAATGTCTCCTATAAAAAAATTTATAAGATGCTTGCAAGGAGATTGACAGATATACTCAACCCATTGTGAACCAGACTCAAACAAGATTTATAAAAAGAAGATACATCTTGGAAAATTTGTTAACCAGCTAGGAGGATCTTGATTGGGCTAAGAGGAGTGCTCAGGAGGTAGGTATTTTGCTCCTTAACTTTGAAAAGGCATATGATTGTCTAGAGTGGTCTTTCACAGCAATGGTTTTGGAGGGAATTAGATTTCCTGAAGACCATTGTAAGATGGTCAAAGTTCTTTCCAAATATGCCATGATCAAATATATATCAATGGAGAATTGTTTGATGTCTTCCTCCTTGATAGGTCCATAAGACAAGGGTGTGCTTTGGCTCCATCCATGTTTTCTATTGCAGAAAAAGCCCTATATATGCACTCAGATTTAAGTTCTTTGACTCAAAGTACAAGGCATCATTATACCCGACCAATCCTCTCTTCTCAATATTCAATTTTCAGATGATACCAGCTTGTTTCCTACCTTGGAAAAGAATAATGTGACAAACTTGGTTAAAAGATTGGAGTTATTTTGTAATGCATCTAGATCAAATATTTCTCAATATAAATGTACTTTACTAGGATGGGTTAATTACCCTCTTGATTGGTTGAGCTAGTTTGGTTGGCAATGGGGAGGGCCTAGTAATATTGTATGGTATTTAGACATACCATTCTCTATGCCCCCCTCCTTTCTTAGGATGTGGGATTGCATGTATGCTAAGATAGAAATAAAACTCAATAGATGGAGTAGGAACTTTATGTCATTGTCAGGCAGAGTCTGGGTGTGTCAAAAAAATTTATCCTCTTACACCATTTATTATGAATTTATGTGGTTCTTTATTGGTTATCAAGAAGACAAGGCGTAGACGTTTATTAGATATTTTTTATGGTTATATGGAAGAGGTAGAAAAGGATGTATATTTTTAAAAGGGAATGGTGTTTCTTGAGTAAGGACTTAATTGGATTAGGGCTCAACGACGTGAGGCAACAAGGTATTTCCTTGGCAACCAAATGGATTGTCAAGGTTTTAGAAGGGAATGAACCATGGATGATATTAATCAGGAGAAACATTCATGATGTTATTCCTAAAAAGGCTAGAAAGTGGAAAGGTTTGCATCCTTATGACATCCTCTTAGCATAGGATTTGATGTATTCAAAAGTATTAGAGGGTCTAGGAAATGTGTAAAGGAAAGGCACATGGCACAGTGTTAGTGAATATTGTAGAGAATAAGGTCTATGATTTTATATCTCCACATTGGAACATTGAATGCAAAGGTAAGTGCTTGTTACTCCTACAAGGATCCTCTACCAAGAGATGGAACCAAAATGGTATTACTCAACTAAACAATATGTTTACTAATAACAGTATTAAGAATTGGGAAACCATAAAAATGGAATTTAATCTTGAGGATAGAAATAAAAGATCATACTATGTTCCAATGAAGGCATTGGAAAAGTTAAAACAACTGGCTAAGATGATGAATGATGATAATGATCTGATTGTTTAAGTGGAGTGATGGAACCCCTTTTTGTAATCTTAAAGTCCACTCCCTGTACAAGATCCTCACCCAAAATTATGGGGTACTTGATCATTTGAATAATTGTCAAAACATGAACCTTATTAACAAAGAACATGGACTAAAAACTTTATTGTTGTTTGTTCTAATGGTATTGAGCTTAAAAAACAAGGTTTTAGATGACAGTTAACTATGCAAAAATTGGTAATCAATTTGGAACTTGCTACCTATCTAGTATGTGGTTGTGTCAAGGATTGTTTTCACATCTTTTTTCAATGTAAATTTTCCATTTATATGTGGTCAATCTTTATGGGTAACACTGTAGGTTGGAATATTGTTGATAAAGTCTTATGGTTTGAGTTGTTGGGTATGTCCACAGTCTGAGTAAAAAAGCTAACTATTTTTGGCTTTTATTGTCTATTGAAATTCTTTGGTTTCTTTGGAAGAGAGCATATGTTGCAAGGTAAAGAGAGGGTTCTTACTAAGTCTAATCTTAGAATCACAATGCTAATGTTTATTAAATAGGTAACATTTACATTGAAGATGCCAACAATAAGATTCATGAAGATGTTGAATGGAGGCTTATCTTCAATATATATAAAATACATTCAAGATGTTGACTATTAGCCCCAAGATCTAAGAAATACATACAAGAAACTCTAGGAAGAGTATATAAACTTTCAGAATAAATACTGCAAGGAACGCCAATTTCAGTTTCAAAGAGGGATGAAGTTGTAAGGCACTTGGAAATGACTCACCAAAACTTTGATTACTCCAAATTTGGGAAGATCTCTCCCCCCCCCCCCCCTTGGAAGAGAATTTGATAGTTTCCAAATCAGTAGGATTGAACCTAATAAGAGTGACAAAGGAAAGGACAAAGAAGTTGATAATGAAGATGGAGAAAATGAAGAGAAAGAGGAGAATACATAGAATGACAATGGCAATGAATCTTAATAATCTGTTATTAGTCTATCTTTTTGAATATGTTGTCAACTGATGATATAATACTGATGTAATTTGATGTTGACTTGAAGCTCTACATGTTACTCTTAATCATATAAATTAATCTTATTTTTTATGATTTTAAGGTGGTTTAGCCTGGATCAAGCTTTGATGGAGTGAATAGCTTGGTCACTATCATTATAACTAGGCTATCTACTCTAATTTTATTTTCGTAATCGGTCTTCAATTCAAAAAAAGAAGAGATAATCGGGTCCATTTAAAATACTATTATTATTATTATATTCTAAATGAAACATGACAATCATGGATAGAAAATAATTTGTCCCATAGGTGGAGAGGGAAATTTTTTGCTCAAAATAATGTACATCATCCATGTTCTCCTCCGATGAAGATATCTCAAACAAATTACTAAATAATCTAAAATTGCTTAGAACTTCTTGAGAAAACCATTAACAGTTTGTTAAGAATTAATCTATACTTGATAAAGTAAATTTAATTTTACTTGATACTTGTAGGAATATTCCCAAGGAAACCCTACAATTCCTTTGTCTTGTTTGAGTTCTCACAACTCATTTTGTTTATTCCAAATATGTGGAATATTAGATTTTTTCCTTATAAGAATTGTGGCACTTTGCACATGCATAGGATGCTAGATGGCATGCTTAGACTTGGAAGTTACATTTGCAACTCCACTCTCACCTCTATATATTTGAGGTGCCTCTCATTTCTTTTATGGAAACATTTCTATGCTAAGCTCACACTCTTTTTCTCTCATTGTATTTTCCTAGGCTTTATGACATCTTCATAATTTTAGGATATTTCTCTTTACTTTTCCCTCTTAAAAATCTTGTGCCTCCTTCTTGGATTATGGTGTGCTTTCTCTTGGTTTGGGCTTCTCATTTTTTATGGTAATATTCTGCCTTCAAACAATTGATCATTGTTAGTTCTTTCTTGGTACTTTGTGTTATCTTTCCTTACATGGTATTAGAGCAGGTTTCTACTAATCATTTCTTGATTAGGCACCATTTATCTATTGGAGCACTCACCTTCGGAGCACTCTCATTGAGGAAAGAAGAGAATAGTTTTAGCTTAGATTTGCTTTCATCAATCTTGTTCTTTTTTGTGCAAGGATCTCTAACTATTGTTTCCTATCTTATGTTTGGAAGAATTTTTTTAATATTTTTATTATATATACATGCATTTAAAACTTAATTTAAATAGTTTTACATGCAGGTCTAATAAACACTACTTAGTGTTTCAAAAAAAAAACATTATAAAGATAAACTTTTTATGCTCACTATTTGCATGCAAGTCTAAAGTTTTTATTTGATCTCTTGTTTATTATTTTGTTTCAAATTTAATTTTCATAGAGATTAATTTGCAACAAATTTAAATTATTTTCATTTGCAGGAGTTTGTTTTCATTTTAACATAATACTATATCAATCTTTTGAAATATGGTTTTTTAATTAGTTATTCATTGATTTAACAAACTTTTGTAAAAAAATATAAGTTGGCTCTATATTAAATAAAATAATCTAATTGGTTTTTTTATTATAGAGATTTCATAGTTGACTTATGCTTCATTTTGGTTAACAATATATTATTCTGTCAACCTTCTATTTATTGTGCTTTATCTCTCCATACCTGCATTGTATGCATATCTTTGTATATTTCTTTTGAGTTGCAATCATTTGTTTTACTTGCAAGCTCTTGAGTTGCCTCCAAACCAACTTAACTTAAAAATAAAGAAAACTTTCTTTTTGTTCTTCCAATTAGTGTTTTGTTCTCATTTATAACTTGCACCTCAATTGCAAAGTTGCACCTCTTTATTTTTGGTTAGTGTTGCATATTTTGCGTCCAACCTTTTTTTTTTTTTGTATTGTCATTTGCAAATGGTCTCTACAGTTTCTTCCAGTCTATTTTTGTTTTTGGCTATTTTTAGTCTATACTTACACACAACAACTAATAATAGTTACATTTGGTTTTCATTCTCTATCAACACATGCACACTAGCAATGTTGCTTAATCTCTTCAATCCCGATATACATTTAGCTTTAAATTTAAATTACCTATGTCTTATTTTAAAAATGTGCTTTGTATTATTGCAGCCACTTATTCTTTAACTTATATAAACTTTTTCAAACATGTATTCAATTTATGGCATGTCGTGATTGGTCGAGTCTATCAAAACCTTCCTTTAAACTTGCCAATAATATTGTTGCACTTATATAGATTTAAAATATTCTAAATTTAATAATTTCTTGCCTGCAATAGCTTTGTTTATATGCACCGCACTTCATCAATATTTGCATTGACTAGTACTATAATATTTTATGCAAATTTAGCTTTAAAGTTTCATATAAAGTTTCAATATAATTTGCTTTTTATATCAAGATTTAATTCTTTTCGAACCTCTTTTATTTCAAATTTAACTTTTGAGTTTCATATAAAGTTTCAATATAATTTGTTTTTTATATCAAGATTTAATTCTTTTTTAACTTCCTTTATTTATTTTTTCAAATAATTTTTTTAAAAGTTTGGTGCAATTATTTTTTTTGCTACAGATAATTATTGTTTGTTTCCAACACTTTATCTATAATGTTTAAAAGTTTTTCACATTTAATATTTTTAAACAAAGGTTTTTAATTTAATTTTTATTTAAAAGCTCTACTTTCAATTACAATCTTAAAGGTTTCCATTTAAATTCTTAACTTAAATTTATTTTACTTTATTAAACTTGCTTTATTAAAGTTTTCTTTTTAATTCCTATATGAAAGTCCTTTTTATTCTTAAAAAATTTTAATTACAAAGGATATATATATATATATATATATATATATATATATATATATATATATAGTTTAATTTTAAAACAATTTGATAATTTTTATTCAAGTTTTTTTTAAAGGAGGGTGTATTGTTTCAATCTTTTTTAAATAAAATTTTAATCTTGTTTCAACAAAGGGGATAATTATTATTTTTTCAAGCTAATCTATTGTTCAAAATTTTGCAATATGTCAACTTTAACTCAATATTTATAAAGATATGTGCCATATGATTGATTGAAAGCATACAAAGTCAGTGATAATGCTAAATTTTAATTTGTTCAAGTACTATGAGTTTTCTCATAATATTGCCTTGATGAGTATTATTATTCATTTTAAATGAAATGCTTACGATTTTGACTTGTTGCAAAATTTCCAATATGGTATTATACCATCTATTTGTATGCACATTGATGCATGTTTTGGTAAGATGTGTAGGGAGTCCTTTTTTCAAGGTTAACCTTGAAGGGCAACTTAGTTGCACCTCGTTCATAGTAGCATTTTTTGGGGACCTATGGAGAATACCTCCATCCAAGGATCATGGTATGCACATACTTCTTATTGATGATTTTTGAACTTGGATCTCTTTTCTTTGTAGTAAGGACCAAGTTTTTGAATTTCTCATATTTGTTAAAAGGCAATATGTTTTTAAACTCACAATTCTTAGAATTGATTATGATAAGGTATATGTCAATAATATTTTCAATGATTTTATAAAATCATTTGGTGTTAATCATGAGCTATCCATTCCCTATACACCTCAACACAATGTTGTAGTGTAAAGGAAGCATATAGTATTGGTTTATTTTATAGATTCATCTTTAACCTCATCAACTTATTTCAATTGACAAAGTGAATTCGAAAATTTGTTAAAAGTACTCTCAATGTTGGTCTCTTAATGATGCTATTTGTGGATTTTTTTTAAAGGATATACTGATTCAAATCGAGGGGGAGATCCCAGTGATGGGATATCTACTTATGGATATTGTTTCTTTGTTGGATCAGGTGCAATCTCATGGAATAGTAAGAATTATCAATTTGCTTATCTTGGCTCTACCGAAGTTGAATATAAGAGTTGCACCTATATGCCAAAAATGTGGTCTTCAACCTGCAAGAAGAAAAACACTTCAAACACGCCAATGAAGCATTGCATTAGAGTTAGAAATCATATACAAGTTAGTGGATTTCAAACTCCTAAAATCGCCTCATTGTCCTCTATCTCTAAAGATCTTCAAGATTCAAGGTGGCCCTCACTTGGAAGAGCACTTGATCTCTTAGATGACAACCTAGAGAACAAGATTTTAGTGATGTGCTAAGATCAAAATGGATGCAACTAAGATCTTAGCTAAGATGAGATGATGGATGAATATAGGATGCAAGATGCAAGACTAGATGATTAAGATGTTAAATATATTCCAAATTGAAGATTAGATGATGCTAGATGAGTTAATTAAACTACATGAGTATAAATACTATGAGATGATATGCAATTAACTAGATGATATGCTAAAATGAAGCTAAAATGTTAATGCTAATGCTAATGGCTTGGATGCTTGAAGATGGCTTGAATGCTTGAAGATGACAAGATGAGCTCCTTAACCTGCAAAATGACTATAATTTAGATGCACAAGATTGAGATATGAATTAAAGGAGAAATGGGCTCTATTTATAGAAGAATTGGCTTAAGGAGGGTCAAGATTGAAAGTTATCAATCCATGTGATATTTTCAACCCAATCCCATGTTGACAAGTGTCACCATGAGATTGCTTGAGAGGAGATAGAGGAGGCATTAAATGCTTTAGAAGACTTAATGGTTAATCCCATGTGGGCAAATTCATGGAATAAAGCTTTTATCCAATGAATAAAGATATTGTCTAATGGACAAAATCTTGTGCAAAGCTCAATGAGTTGAAAATGTGAAGTTTTGTAAGAGCATTAAAGGCTCTTTGGAGACCTTGGAGGTTATCTTGTTGGAAGTTAGATAACCTTCAAGACTTTTGTGAGAGTCCTACAAATTTGGGGAACTCAACAAAGTTAGCTTGTTGAAAAGATAAAACTTTAAATGCATTTAGAAGACTTTCTTCCAAAATTAGAAGTGACTTCCCCAAAATTTAGGGATGTGAACTTAATAGAAGAATTAGACTAATTAAGTGGGTTTTGAGAGGTTCTAGAAGAATTCTTAGGAAGTTAATGGAGAACGTAGGAGAATGCAAGTGGGAGAAATAGGAATTGTTAATTAAAATAAAAAGATTTATTTCGGAAAAAAATAAAAACGAGAAACAATGAATTAAAACCACAAAACTAATATTATTATAAAAAAGGGGGGGGAGGAGCACATGTGGTGGCAGGCACAAGTGAGAGGAAAATTTGAAAAAATGTACTAGAGATTCCAGAAAATTCACAGAGGGTGGCCCAGGTTTCGCCATGACTTTGGTGGTGGCTACAATGTTCAGAAGGGCGGATTTGTTGGTGGATACAGTAACCAAAAGGGCAAGCACTCTCAAATATTTCAACAACTCCTATCCTAGCAGAGTAATCGACCGATCAAAAGGCTTTCCAAGCAAAAGCAACCAGTTTTTGAAATCTGTGAAAATATTTGGCCTAATCTTCCTCGAGAGACAGACAAAGCTAAGAGATTCTTGGATAAACTACAAGAGAGATCTGAGGTTGATCTCATTTCTAATAGCTCCCTTGGGGGCTTCTCAAGTGGACACACTCCTTCCTTCTTATCCTGGCCAAATACCATTCCTCCTTATAAGCCTTTTTTTTCATGGCTAAATTCTATTCCTCTGCATAAACCTAGTTTTCTCTCTTCTCCTAATAATATTCCCCTCCATAACGGTCGGCTCTCTCGTTCTTCAGGCTCCAAGGATAGAACATCCCTCAAGCAATATAATTCAAGGAAATCTAAGTTGCAGTCAAGTGCGGAAGTTTTTAATCGACCCTCTCATCAAACCCTAAAAGTTTGGAGGAGGAACAAATATCAAAGGAATCTGATGCATGGATGCATCTTCTATTGTTTTCCCTAGTCGACATGCTCCAAACAGTTTGATCACTTTACCTGATCATTTACTCCTTTTGCAGATATCACATCTCATGGATTGTGTGCTCATTGGTAAGTTATGGAAGTCTTCTCCCTCTCCCTCTGATTTATCTTCTTGGGCAAAAAAGTTTTGGAAAGGGATTGAAGAGATCTTGTACATTGATAACGGATGTGATTTCTTTATTCCAATCTCCAAGTCTAAAGAAGACATGGATTTGATCCATAGATTTAAAGGTTAGTTTTGTAAGGGATTTGGTCTTTTCACAGTCCCATGGATCCCAAATTTTAAGATAGACTTAGATATTTGCAAGTTTTCACCTTTCTGGATTCTATTACCTGCGTTACCATTCGAATATAGAGATCTAGAGCTAATTGAGCTTTTTTCCAATCAGCTGGGAATTTTTGTTAAACATGATCTCATTCCCTTCAAATTGACTCATCTCCCATCTCAAGTGTGCTTGATGCTAGATCTGTCAAAACCACTTCAAATAGTTTGACAGTTGCTTCCAAGTTTGGTAAATGGAAGCAAACCATTTTTATAGAAGATCCTGAAGCAGTAGAATACCACTCTGAATGTTTAGGTCACTTTAACTCCCAATTCCAAGGATCCGCTTGCTCATCTAGCAGGGTTTGGGTAGACCACTCCTCTGCTCCCTTATTATGTTCAGTGGATAGTCTAGATAAAGAATGTGACCCCAATGTTGAGGTGTGAGATGAGATTAGAGCTCCCTCCTCATCTGCTAGCAAATGGGGAACTCGTGCTGAACAAGAAGAGCATATCATTTTTGCTAAAGTTTTGAGGTACATTATTCCATTTTTTAATAGCTATATTGCTCTACCTGATTCCCCTCTCGTAAATCAAGACAAACATTATTTGAGCCTCCCTTGGCATTCATCACCTCCTCGGCTCTTAAATGATAATGTTAACAGTGAAGTAATCAATGCTCAGGTGCAAGAGATTGAGGTTTCTATCTGGCCACCTCTATAGAGATTCATTAAGAGGATTTTTTATTTTTCATCTTTACCCTTCTCAAATATGGAGGATTTAGTTCGGAGGCTAGTCATTAATAATCAACCTATTGACATTATGTCTTGGTCTATGCTGGGAAAACACAATCAACAGTGTAAACTTCAATGGCACCCTAACTCATAGATTCATGAACCATCAGATAACCTAGAGCAAGTTACTAATGATTTGATGAAATATGTAGCTTCCCAACTCTTTGATGACATTGCAGATGAATTCTTATATGAAGAAGATAAAAGGGTCTCTCAACATTTTAATGCTCCCCCTCTCATTAGTCGGGACTCACATAATCCTCCTTTCCTTCATGGTCTTGAAGATGATGATAGTATCTCTATAGTTTATCCCCATAAGCATCATGACTTATCATTTGTCTGTTTGCAGTCCTTGTAGTTGGTATACTGAATTGGTTGGTATTTTGTATCTTTTTCTTTGGCATTTGATGTCAAAGGGGGAGAGATTGATATGGAAAAACACATTATCTTTTGGGGAGAGATTATTCATTGGGAGAGATTGTTACTCTCTGTATCTCTATTTTGATTTCTGGTCATGATCTTTTTTGGGAGATTGTTGGTTTTTGGTATTTGGCATTTTTGTTTTGGCACTTTGATGGTTTTTCCATCTTGTGTTGCCATCAATGCCAAAGGGGGAGATTGTTGGTATTTTGGTATGGTTTTGCAATTGATGTCAACACCTACTAACAATTATCAACTCTGGCACTTTGGAGAATCAACAACATTCACCGGCAAGCAAATGACTTATGAACAGCCATCGGTATCTATTACATCGACATGATATAATGATCACCGACACTTGGAATGGAATGGAAATCACATGGTTATGTCAAAGACATCATTTGGACACTTTGTCTTGAAGGTTTGTTAATTGGCATATTCGTATTTGCATATTTGTTGTTACCGGCAAATAGGTCCAGGTTACACACCGGCAAGTTTATCTTTTCGAGATCAACATGGCACGCTATGGAGATGACTTATTACTGTTGTAAATGCATTAAGCCAACATGTTGAATCGGTTATTACATTGGGCATTAATTTATTTGTAAATTGATTTTATTGTATTATCCTTTAGAGCCGACCTACTAAAATTGGTCTTAGGGTATGGTATAAATGTAAGATCTTATTTGTAAGATCAAATGTGGAATGCGAAAAAGGATTGTGTAAAGGTATATGCGAGAATAAGCAGAGCTATACACGCAGACATCATTTGAAGATTGAAGAAGGGTTTTTGTAAAGACAATCAAAACTATACTAGTACTGAATCCAGCATAGAAAGATGCTAACTTAAGCAGTACATTCTTATTGGATTTAACCATCCAATTGTAGTCAATGTGACTCCCATTTGTGATTGAGCAGTGAGCTCTAGGCGCTTGGTCTTTCTGTATGTGCAGACCCCATTTGTATACACTTACTATCTGCAGTAGTATCATCTGATTGTGGGTAAGGTTTCCCACCGTGGTTTTTCCCCTTACAGGGTTTCCACGTACAATATTGGTGTTATGTGTTGTGGATGACTTTGTCTTTTTGTTTCATGCATTAATCCTTATCGGTATTTCAATTAACTGTTAAAACTATCTACCGGCATATTAGATTGATTTACCTGTATCAAGCATTAAGTTGGTTAACTTGTTTTTGGTTTGAATTATTTGACAACTGATTCACACCCCCCCCCCCCCACCCTCTCAATTGTCTCTGGGACCTAACATATCCATCTCCCAATCTCCGGCTACTCAGGGGAAAGTCTCAATACCTCCAAAACTGAGAGGGAGGAAACCTAATTCAGTGAAAGTTAAAGAGGAAATAGAGGGTATACAAACCACATTAGATGGGAAATTTTCAGTGACTAAGAGGCCAAGGAGGGCATGTTGCTCTCCTCGATCCCAATGAAGATCATCTCATGGAATGTCAGAGGCATAAACACTTCTAACAAGAGATGTCAAGTTAAGCAAGAACTTGATTCATCGGGAGCTGATATTATTATGTTACAAGAAACAAAATTGTCTCTAGATACATTTCAATCAACAGTTGGTAAATGGCCAAAATGGAAAGGAACATATGTTCCAGCTATAGGTGCTTCAGGAGGCTTTGTAGTACTATGGAATCCAAAGAATTTGATAGCAGAAACGGTTAGTGAAGGTAATAATTGGCAAATGATGAACATACAGAGCTTTGATCTTTCATTTAAATTGATAAATGTTTATGGTCCCACTCCTACTCATGAAAAAAAAGACTATTAGATACCTTGACAACATTTATTCAACAGTTTGCAAATCAAAATTTTATTCTAGGTGGGGATTTTAATGCACTTGTTTCTAATTAGGGAAAAACAGGAGGAATTAGCCCCCCACAGAAGACCATTGATGATTTTGTAACCTTCATCTCCGATAATGCACTAAAAGATATAGTCCCTAAGAAAGGATTTTTTACTTGGACAAACAAGAGGACAAATTTTGCACAAATAGCTAAGAGATTGGATAGATTTATCATATCTCAACAGTGGATGTTACAGAATTACAAATTTGAAACGAACATTCTACCTCTTATATGTTCAGATCATTTTGCTATTTCCTTTTCTATATCCCCATCTTCACCACACTACTTGCATCGTTCATCCTTTAAGTTTGAAAGAATGTGGTTCAAACACCCGCACTTTCTCCCTCTTTTGCACCAATGGTGGGTAAGTGCACCCTATCAAAGGGGCATTAAAATGTATCAGTTTTATAATAAAATGCAGCATGTGAAAGCCCAAATCAAACTATGGAATGTGCACACGTTTACAAACATTTTCATTGAGAAATAAATAGTTCCAATGAGTTGACTAAAGTTCATGAGCACATTATTCTTCATGGGATGGATGCACTCATTTATGATAGGCAAAAACAATTACAATCAAAGTGGGAGGAGCTCAGCAAAAGAGAGAAATTTACTGAAGGCAAAAATATAGAGAGATTTGGTTGAAAGAAGGAGATAGAAATACCAAGTTTTTTCATGCTTCAGCAAAAGCAAAGAGTGCAGCAGCCTCCATCTTTTCAATTAATGATGTTGTCACGGGTAACTTACTGTCAAATGCTAAGGATATTCAAGAAGAAGGTGTCAAATTTTTCAAAACCCTCCTAGCTCCTCCACCCTCTGCAAACCCACCCCATTTGACCATTAATGATCATGATGTCCTTGGAGCCATCCCACATTCTATTTCTCAGCAGGACAATGAGGATCTCATGAATCCATTCTCATTAGCTCCAGATAAAGCTCCATGACCTCATGGATTTACTTCCCTTTTCTTTCAGAAGTGTTGGGATGTTATTAATCTCGATTTGTTGGTTGCACTTGAAGAGTCAAGAAGGAGTACTTCAGTTTTAAAAATGTTTAATGTAAAAAAATAGCAATCATCCCTAAAGTTAAGGAACCAAGAACATTTGCAGAATTCAGACCTATTTCATTATGTAATACAATCTATAAAATTCTTACTAAGGTTATCTATCTAAGACTTCAACATCTAATTCAAAAAAGTATCTCTCTAGAACAAGGAGGATTTATCCCTGGTAGAGAAATGGTCGAAGGGGCATTAGTAGCTCATGAAGTTCTTCACTCGATCCATACATCTCAGTTGTCTTCCTTTATTCTTAAGCTTGACATGATGAACTATCATGACAAAGTAGATTGGAGCTTTCGTTTGAAAGTATTGCAAAAATTTGGTTTCTCAGAAAGATGGTGCAAATGGGTCAATTCATGTATTTCAAGAGTAGCCTTTTCGATCATCATTAATGGGGTTCTAGCGGGGTTCTTTTTAGCTACCCAAGGAGTTAGACAAGGAGACCCTTTATCTCCCTTCCTCTTCATTATCATGGTTGGAGCATTTAGCAGATTAATCATATCTAATAATGTAAAGGGTAATTGGCAGTGTGTTCACATCCCAAGAACTAATATTTCAGTGACTCACACACTATTTGCAGATGATTCTCTTCTGTATGGTAAGTCCTCTATTTCAGAATCCACTCACATGAAGAAAGTTTTAGAAGCTTATACATCGATTTCAGGTCAGAAGATAAATGCTCTAAAGTCGAAGGTAAATATCTTTAATACTAGAAGTGTTGTTAGAAGAAAGATTACAAAAATCCTCGGATTCAAGATAGAGGAGTTACCTTGCACATATATAGGCATTCCTTTTTTCTTGGGGCCAAACAGGGCTTCCTATTGGAAAAATGTTATTGAAAGGATTAAAGATAGAGTCTCAACTTGGAAAGTTTGGTGGCTTTCTCTTTCAAGTCGCATCCTCCTCATAAAAATTGTCCTGACTGCCATACCGAATTATTACATATCCGTTCTTAAAGCTCCTAAATCATTCATCACTCAGAGTGAGAAAATCATTAGGAACTTCCTTTGGAAAGGTAATCTATCTCAAGAGAAGAAGATCCCCCTAGTTTCTCTTAGTAACATGGCCATTGAAAAGCAATCGGAAGGGGTAGGTCTTTAGGATGTCACTAAGCGCAATATAGCTTTTGGAGGAAAATTGGTGTGGAAAATGTATTCTAAGCCCAACACAAAATGGTGCCAAATAATGCAAGCTAAATACTTGGACTCAACTAACCCCATTAGAATTCTCACTATCTCTAACCCTCTGAAAGGGTCTGTTATGTGGAATTTCATGATGTCCTCTAGGGAAGTGATAACTTCATATATCTCCTGGCAAGTGCATAATGGAGAATCAATACATTTTCAAAATGACTCTTGGAATGTATATATCCCATTATATCAGTTGTAACATTTGCAGGATGTAATTCCAATTGTCATTAGTGCTTGGGGTGATAAATCAATTGATTATGTTAGTGTGTTGAATTACATTCAAGGAAAGTAATTTGGAAAGATTTTTCAGAGATTCTTGTTGATGACAATCATAAGAGAATAGTGCAGCAAGCCTTATCCCAGAGAATAGCTTTCTTGTCAAATAAGGAGGATAAAATCATTTGGGCTCCATCCAAAGAAGGTAATTACTC
This sequence comes from Cryptomeria japonica, assembly GCF_030272615.1. Taxonomy (NCBI): domain Eukaryota; kingdom Viridiplantae; phylum Streptophyta; class Pinopsida; order Cupressales; family Cupressaceae; genus Cryptomeria; species Cryptomeria japonica. The sequence continues at coordinate 307,109,020 of NC_081409.1, read as the reverse complement.
AATTAAGTATGGATACAAGTCTCTACAACACATGGTGAACCAGCACCAGAATCAGAGAGCATATTCATTCTGTTGGAATGATATAGTTTTGCCAAAAGCAGGATGTTTTTCTTGGTTGGTTCTGCAAAAAAAGATTCTAACTAGTGACAAACTTGATAAGTTGAAAATTGCTTAACCTTTTTTGTGTGTCCTTTATGGTCAAGAAAAAAAAAATGTTGATCATTTATTCCTTTAGTATTCTTTTTCTTGTCAATGTTGGCTCTTTATTATGAATAAATTGGAACTCTCAATGCCCTTGCCAAGTTCTATCTGGGATTTGTTCCAATCATAGCCAACCCTATTCAAATCTTCCCTTTTTCTTGCATTTGGCTAATTATCCTAGCGATAGTCTTGTGGTCAATTTGTTGGGAGAGGAATAAAAGAATTTTCAAAAAAATTACTTCTTCTATTGAGAAAGTCCTTGAGGGTTTAGAAAAATCTATCTCATAATTTGTAAATACATATGTGCAAAGGTATTTCAGTCGTAGCTTAGTTTTCACTTCATTGGATGCATATATAGTTAAGAAATGGAAGTTGATTTGTATTGCCATTGCTAACTGCTCTTCATCTAACAATCCATTAAAAATTGATGGATCTCGTGTTGTCTGGCATCCTCCTATGTATAACTTTGTAAAAATAAATTTTGACGGTTCTTCACGAGGTAACCCAAGTGACTCAAGGGTTGGAGTGTGTATTAGAGATCATCGTGGGGACCTGAAAGCCTTCAAATCCTCAATCTTGCCCCTAGGAACCAATAACATGGTGTAAGCCCAAGCATTGTTGCTTTGTTTGATGCTTGCTAAGAAGATGGATTTTAAAGTTCATGTTGAAGGGGATTCTACTATTATAATTAATGCTTGTAGACATAGAAAATCCTTCAATTGGCACATTCATTATGTTTTAGCTCAAGTTTGGGATCTATTGGATTCATTTGAGGACGTCCACTTGTCGCATACGCTCAGAGAAGGGAATAAATTAGCGTACAGGCTAGCAAATTTGAGGTGTGATGGTATAGAGGTTGATTCAGCTAAAGATGACCGTGTTTTATTCCAAATTCTCCCCCAATTAGATGACATCATCAAAGTCGAGTCAAGTACGAGAAAAGGAGTTTTAAACCATTAATGATTTAATCTTTATAATATATGCCACCTTAATCCTATTTATTCTTCACAGATTGGAAATCATGCGACTCGCTCTACTCACTCGCATACTCTATGGTTGCATGTGCGAGCAAGTACTATTCGTTTAATTGGCGGCTAAGAGATGGAAACTTTGGCACACTCATCACCATTACCTCATGCGAAGGCATGGTTTAGGCCTTCACAATCTTCAATAATCGATCTCATACTCGATTTTTTCACTTTCATTGTCATTGTTATGTAGATATTTATTACACCTGTAATCCAACATACATGTGGCTAATTCATCATCATTAATCGATAGTTCTCAACATTTATTACTTGCATCCTATTTAGTCTCTGCACTCGATTAAGGGTTCCAAATTAGTGCAGTCTTCAGGAAGGGTTGGGTTGCAGGTGTGAAATGCTTCCTATCGACACAGGGGACATGCAGAGTAACAACACTTTTCTCACTTGCAAAAGAGAACACATGGAGTATATGTCGCGCAACTTCAGAGTCAACATCTCTATGGAAGAATGGGAGCGTCCATTCACAAATCATATCTCAAATGACCAACTTGGGCAGGCTTGCCTCACTCATAGTTATCAATTCCGAAAGAGCATCAAACGTTTAATTGGGGAAGAAATCTTGTTTCCCCAAGCAAGGAGGCTCATATTTCCTTCACATTTAGTTTCAATCTTCCTCTCAAATTCTCTAGATATGTTACAATCTCTTTCATTGTTGAAGATCATTGCCAGTAAAGTTGTTAAGGAAGTTTTTCTACCTAATAATAAACTCCTTCTAACAGTCCAGAAGTATGACCTCTGGGAGTGTCAAGCACATGTTGGTGGCCTCTTCCCATGTCAATTCCTCCTCAACCAGCTTGAGTTTATTTCAATTTATGACAATATTAAAAACACTTTGGAGTTGCATAATTTTGCATACATTCAGAGGGCTTTAGACAGACATCATAGAGTTATTGGGCATGAGATGACAAACATGATTAAACAGAAGGTGAATGCACTTCTTATCTTACTTAGTACTCCTCATGTAGATGCTCGAGTCCCTCCTCATCAACCTTCAACCTCTCAAGTCATTCAGTTTTCTCTGTCAGTGATGGTAACAACACAGGGAGATGCTGAATTTGCCTCCACTTCTCATGAGCTTGTTGTTTGTGTAAGCACCTCGCCCTTCGAGCAGCTAGATGAACTTGAGATGGTCCCAGAAGCAATGGTGGAATAAGCTCGTGTCTATTCCCTTTTTTGGATCTCTACGAGTAAATCGATGGTCATTTTTCTACAACTTTTCAAATCTTTGTATGGATTTCAATGGCCAATTTTGGCAATGTATTTATCGATCAATGTGTAGCAAGATTAGGTAAATAGGCTAGCATATCGGTATTTGAGTTCCGGTAATGGAGGCTCCCTTATGAACCGGTTAATAGGACAGCATACCGCTATTAAAGTTTCGATATAACACAACCGGTAACGATCCTTTTTTCTGTAGTTCACCGGTATACACATATGCTCACAGGTAACCTGTTGTGGCAGCTCTACAGTGTTTCGGCATCTAGAATTTTGTTTCTCAAGTTTAATGATAACCGGTTGTGGGGGTAGTTTTTAAGGTTTCTTTTGGATTTATCTCCGCTAGTCTCAATTTTGGCCTCTATGAGGTTTGTACTATGGGTAGGTCTTATCTTTCTCTTCGGATCTTTGGGGGGTTCCTTCTTATAGCCCCGATTTCTCTTTGTTCATTGTATTTGAGCAAGGATATAGGGTTTTCTTCTTGGTTCTTTCTCCATTGAGCTCTTGAATCGGTTATCTTCTATATATATATCAATGGCTTACCACTTTTGCAAAAAAAAAAAGATTTATTTCAACTAAAATGAATGCAACTATCATTTGGATAGATGTTTAAATAAATATTAATTTATTTAAATGTGAATGTGAATTTTGGATTTTATTTAAATAAATCTTAATTTATTTAAATGAGAAAAAGGGGGATAAAGCATTAGATGCTTGAAGACTTTGTGGGAAACCATTAAAGGCTTAAGAAGACTCTAGAAGAAAGTCATTAAAGGTTTTAAAGACTTTAAGGAAAACCATTAAAGGTTTGAGAAGACTCTAGAAGGAAACCTTTAAAGGTTTGAAGACTTTAAGGGAAGCCATTAAAGACTTAAGAAGACTCTAGAAGGAAACCTTTAAAGATTTGAAGACTTTAAGGGAAGCCATTAAAGGTTTCAAGTGGGTGAGGATAAATAGGATTTCAAATAAATAATTAATTAATTTAAAATTGTGGTGCAACTTGCATTTGTAGAAAAATGTAAGTGGGGTGAGGGAAATAGGGATTTTTAATTAAATGTAAATTTAATTAAATGGGAAAAGGGGATTTTAATTAAATGTTGAATTTAATTAAAATGGAAAGGGGATTTTAATTAAATGTTGAATTTGATTAAAATGGCTAGAAGGGGATATTTAATTAACTGTTGAATTTAATTAAAATAGCTAAAAGGGGATATTTAAATAAATGTTGAATTCAATTAAAATGGCTAAAAAAGGATATTTAATTAAATATTGAATTTAATTAAAATGGCTAAAAAAGGATATTTAATTAAATGTTGAATTTAATTAAAATGGCTTAGATAGAAGAAAGGAGGAATTAATTAAATCTTTAATTTGATTAATGGTTGATTAGAAGAAAAGGGATATTGATTAAACCTTAGTTTAGTCAGTGGACGGATTAGGCTAATTAAACAAATATAAATTCATTTAATTAGTTGTGCAAGTTTTAGGTGTCTACAACACCAATGCATCCAAAGAAGCTCTATGGTTAAGAAGATTGCTTGAAGACTTGGGGCTACCTTATTTCTCTTAAACATCCTTTCATTAGAAAAAAAAAAATTGAAGACAAACAAATTTTTCTTCTATATTGTAAAGGTGACGATCAAGTTGTAGATATTATCCATCATTGTAATAATCTTGGATTACAACCCATTGAAGGGTTTGATGTAAACTCCTCAAGTAAATCTTAAGGGGGGTGTTAGGAATTAATCTTTACTCGGTAAGGTTAATTTTCTTTTACTTGTTACTTGTAGGAATATTCCTAAGGAATCCCTACAAGTCCTTTGTCTTGTTTGAGTTCTTACAACACATTTTATTTATTTCAAATATGTGAAATATTAGATTTCAAGCTCCTTATGAGGATTGTGACACTTTGCACGCACATAGAATGCTAGATGGCATGCTTTGACTTGGGATTTGCATTTGCAACTCCACTCTCACCTCTTTATATTTGAGGTGTCTTTCTCATTTCTTCTATGGAAACATTTATATGCTAAGATCACTATCTCTTTCTCTCATTGTATTTTCTTAGGCTTTATACTATCTTCATAATTAGAGAGGTTTTTTCTTTGTTTTTTCGCTATACAAATCTTGTGTCTCCTTGGATTATGGTGTGCTTGCTCTTGGTTTTGGCTTCTCATTTTTATGGTAATATTCTACCTTCAAACAATTACCCATTGATTAGTTCTTTCTTGGTACTTTGTGTTCTTTTTGCTTTCACATTATGATCTAATGAAAGCATACAAAGTATTCGTGTTGAAAAGATGACCCCTAATTAAGACACATCACACCATGTAAGTCATTTTCTTGCAACAATGTTACATGTCAAGAAGCTTGTAGTTCTTCTACTCCATTTGTGAAGATTGTTTTGGAAATTGTTAATTTGAAAATTAATTTGATCCAAATGAAGCTAAATTCATTAGTTTTCTATGACAACCTATGTTTGAGAGCATAACAAGGAAATCTAGAAGAAGAAGAAGAAGAAGAAGAAATTAAAAAAATATATATTAGGATAAGAATTCAATATTCCACTTATTGAAAGAATATAAACATTAGAAAATATAGTTATACAACTAAGCCTTAAAAGTTGCAAAAGAATGCACCTAATTGTTACTTAAACTTATATCATTATTTTGACACACAAGTTTCAACTATTCAAATGGTGTTTTGCACAACTAAAGGTATTAAATACATTCATACATCAATATTTTACAATATTTTACAAGAAGGATTTATTTTTTGTGCAATCTTTGAAAGGAAACAAGAGTTTTCATAATTAAAAGGTTGGTTTATTACACTGCACAACTAACAACCTGCATGAATATATGTGTTTTGCTATTCTAAGGTTGCAAATGAAACATTTACTTAAGGACTTCATGAGAAACCACATAAACTATGCATCAATTACAATAGTACACACAAAGAAAAGGCTTCTAAAGGCAATAGATATGAACTTTCATTCATGAAAAAGGTGTTAATACAATAATATGCTCTAGAAAATACTTGACATTTTCTTGAAAAATGAAAACTACATCTATTATTTCAGTCACAAGGTGACTGGGCTTTTATGTTGCAAGATTGTGTTTCTGTTAGAAAGAGCTTTAAAGCTACAATACTTTTGAAAAAAGAAAGAAAGAACTAACTCAAAATTGAGTCGTAAGTGTGATTTTGTAGTCCACATTCATCACCTAAAATCTTGCAACATGTGCAATAAAGAGAAGAAGGCATGTGTCTTACCTTGTTGGCTATGGGTGTCCTTAGATGCTTGAAAAAGTCTTCAATTGCTAAGATGGGTCAGATAGAACTAATTTTGGCCACTAAAAACCTCTTAAAGTGCTCCAAAAGTGTCATTATGTCACACAACTTCCCTTTGAGTGTATCCATGCCTACGATAAACTACTCACAACTTCCCTTTGAGTGTATCCATACCCATGATAATCTACTCGTAAATGCTTGCATTATGTTGGAACCACCTCCTAAATCTTTGGAACAAACTTGAAACTAGATCAACAACCTCCAAACTAGCCCTATATCTAATCATTTGGTCTTTACTTTGATGCTCCATGGTTTGTCCAACCAACCAACAACCCCAATTATGGGACATGTGCTTTTTCCTTACTTTTGAAGTTGGGAGAGGCTTTGGGGTTCAATGAAATAGAAAAAGGGCACTTAAAATACCCCTTGTAACTACTTCAAAAGGTGTCATAATGGACTTTACTTTTGAAGTTGGGAGAGGCTTTGGGGTTCAATGAAATAGAAAAAGGGCACTTAAAATATCCCTTGTAACTACTTCAAAAGGTGTCATAATGGACTCAAACTTTTATCCAGTACAGTTATTAACCTTGAGGACACTTTGCGCATGATGCTTGTGAGTCCCAAAACTACTCTTTTTTCTACATTTTATAACTTTTCTTAGATTGGCATTGCATACTTTTCTTCTACTCACTAAGATTAAGGTCTTCAATATTTGTTTAATCCTTGCATAATAATGGTAGACATTGGTAGACATGAAACTCTTCTCATGGTGATGTCACTTAGTATGCTTAGTATGAGAAGCATTTACACTTTTAGTGATCATAACAGTCATACAACATTATTATTTGTCCCTAATACTTTCTTCTTGACTTTTATTATTGTCCATCATGCTCAAGAAAACTTCTATTTGAAGTATTTATATGACCATCATGCCTCACTTGAAAAACATTGTATCTTTTAAATTGCAAACCCTAACCAAGTAGCATCTTTTAAATTGCAAACCCTAACCAAGTAGCATTCAAACCATACCTTTATTTGTATGTCTTCTGACTATTCACCACTTGTGCTCTTCTACCATAATTTGTGCTCTTCTATCATAATTTGTATTTTTGGAAACCTTGAAACTAACTTTGCTTGAGTAGGTCCATTAAAGACAGATATTGTGCTCTTCTATCATGATTGGTATTTTTGGAAACCTTGAAACTAACTTTGCTTGAGTAGGTCCATTAAAGACAGATATAATATCTTTGGGCTCCCTTGACCTATCTCAATGTCATTTGTTCTTTCTCTAACTCTATCCATGTATGTGTGACCTATCTCAATGTCATTTGATCTTTCTCTAACCTTGTCCATGTATGTATTTGACACAATCACATCTATCTCAATGTCATTTGATCTTTCTCTAACTTTGTCCATGTATGTATTTGACACAATCACATAAACTTTAGAATATTTTTTGTTAGGATAATTGAAAATACATTCAAATTGTGTAAATTTGCAACATACTCAACTGCAATTTACATTTACACAGAAGTCCTAGACTAAAATTTTCATCAAAATATTTTTTTGATTTTTATAGGCTTTGAAGCATCATACAAACCTTACTCCAATGTTGTCATCATCTATCATCTTCTTCTCAAGAGTATGAAGAACAACATTCACATCATCATCATAATTATCTATATCTCTCATATGAATACTTTTCTTGTTTAGGTTGCCTTTCTCGATGGAGTTTTGCCTTTAACTAGCCAACTTGATATCTTCTTATCATCTTCTTCTCAAGAGTATGAAGAACAACATTCACATCATCATCATAATTATCTATATCTCTCATATGAATACTTTTCTTGTTTAGGTTGCCTTTCTCGATGGAGTTCTGCCTTTAACTAGCCAACTTGATATCTTCTTGTGTAATTTGTAGTTCATATGCTCAAACTTATGTAAGTTTACAAACTCCCTTTATTATTATATGACTACCACTTTACCTTTGCGGTATAAAGCAAGAAAAATAGAGACTTCATATGCTCAAACTTATGTAAGTTTACAAACTCCCTTTATATGACTACCACTTTACCTTTGCGGTATAAAGCAAGAAAAATAGAGACTTCATATGCTCAAACTTATGTAAGTTTACAAACTGCCTTTATTATTATATGACTACCACTTTACCTTTGCGGTATTTTTCTAATATGACTACCACTTTACCTTTGCGGTATAAGCAAGAAAAATAGAGACTTCATACTAACACACAATGCAATCTCCTCATAGAGACTTCATACTAACACACAATGCAATCTCCTCATGATAAACACGAAGACTACGGTGAAATCTCCCAAAAATAGGAGAGCGTAAAGATATTGCGTAACTTACAACGATAGAAAACAAGAGCTGCGATGTAGCTGTAGTCCCTGCCTTTTTGTAAAGAATGGAAGATTTGTTCTAGGAAAGTATAGTAAGCGGGAGGAAAAAGAAATTTTCAGGTTTAGAATGAGGCAGAAATTTTAGTTACAAGCTTTCCTCTAGGTGATTCACATTCTTTTTCAGATAACTAAAACACATATGATGCAAACAACTAATTCTTAGCACATAAGAGAAAATACAAAAAGGGAGTGTTAAGCGGGAGGAAAAATGAAATTTTCAGGTTTAGAATGAGGCAGAAATTTTAGTTATAAGGTTTCCTCTAGGTGATTCACATTCTTTTTCAGATAACTAAAACACATATGATGCAAACAACTAATTCTTAGCACATACGAGGAAATACAAAAAGGGAACACTCATTGTGACTGTGACTACAATTAGATAAATTGCAGAGGCAAATGACAGTGCTCTTAATAGAGGACAGTCAAGATTATTGAGGACAGTGAAAAACCATACATTGACAACATATGAATGCATAAGTATCACAATTCTTTGACAAGTTGGGTGTGACATCTAACATGAAGACCATTTATTGAGGACAGTGAAAAACCATACATGGACAACATATGAATACATAAGTATCACAATTCTTTGACAAGTTGGGTGTGACATTCTAACATGAAGACCATTTGGAGGAAGACAAATTCCAGTAAAAGCCTGCATTGTCCTCTCTGTTTGCTGAATTAACCAATGCAAAAAAAGAGCTTCGATACAATTTTGTCACAATTTTCTAAGACTATCAAACATTCATGCTGTCAGTGAGGCAAATACAGCGACAATGCAGTCTTTTTCACAATGTTCTTTAATCAAGTCGATGAGATCTAGGAAATTTTAGACATCCAATTAAAATGCTCTGCTTACAATTTTACAGAATAAGCCAAATTAATGAAAAGCTTTAAAAAGATATTGGCTGAAATCATAGTCTATGCTTCCATATGATCCATACACAGTACTGTACCCTGGCTTCACTTCCTCATTTAGATCATCAAGAGAAACATCACCTTCCAAGGCTCGAACTATCTGGAAAAAATGGCTACTTTTAGACTAGGCACTCAAAAAATTGAAATACAAGTATGTTGTACACAAAATATTTCAAAGCTTGACAAATTTTATCCCATTAGAAGTAGATAACATAGCTATGCCAAGAGGCTGCACGTGCATCCAGATGCATCATCTCATTTGAATTATAGTTTCGCAACTGGCAATCAACAAATTATCAACATTGTCATCTTCAAGTGCTCGAGTAAGGGTGGGTCGAGCATGCACAATGATAAATCCTCATATCAGTTTTAAACTATGGATATTAGATAAATTGGTATAAGATTTTTGTCAGTAATAGTGCCACATTATGCATTATAATCACAGATATTGTACTAACCCAATCTACCGTACTATCTTTAGCAAATGGAGTTGTATCGACTGGCCTACGACCAGTAATCAACTCAGGGAGCATGACACCAAATGAGAAAACATCTGATTTGTCTATCAATTTACCACTTGAAGCATATTCAGGAGCCAAATACCTACCCATACAAATGATAAATCTCCTTGAATTAGAAAGAAAAGAGGTAGCAAATAGATTTGGATGAAATAAAGGGTAGTAGAGAAAGTGGGAAGCACAATGGACCATGCACTTGAAATATCCTTACCGAAAAGTTCCCATTACCCTTATGGACAAAAAGGGAACACTCATTGTGACTGTAACTACAATTAGATAAATTGCAGAGGCAAATGACAGTGCTCTTAATAGAGGAGCAGTCAAGATTATTGAGGACACTGAAAAACCATACATGGACAACATATGAATACATAAGTATCACAATTCTTTGACAAGTTGGGTGTGACATTCTAACATGAAGACCATTTGGAGGAAGACAAATTCCAATAAAAGCCTGCATTGTCCTCTCTGTTTGCTGAATTAACCAATGCAAAAAAAAGAGCTTCGATATAATTTTCTGTCACAATTTTCCAAGACTATCAAACATTCACGCTGTCAATGAGGCAAATACAGCGACACCGCAGTCTTTTTCACAATGTTCTTTAATCAAGTCGATGAGATCTGGGAAATTTTAGACATCCAATTAAAATGCTCTGCTTACAATTTTACAGAATAAGCCAAATTAATGAAAAGCTTTAAAAAGATATTGGCTGAAATCATAGTCTGTGCTTCCATATGATCCATACACAGTACTGTGCCCTGGCTTCACTCCCTCATTTAGATCATCAAGAGAAACATCACCTTCCAAGGCTCGAACTATCTGGAAAAAATGGCTACTTTTAGACTAGGCACTCAAAAAATTGAAATACAAGCATGTTGTACACAAAATATAATTCAAAGCTTGACAAATTTTATCCCATTAGAAGTAGATAACATAGCTATGCGAAGAGGCTGCACGTGCATCCAGATGCATCATCTCATTTGAATTATAGTTTCGCAACTGGCAATCAACAAATTATCAACATTGCCATCTTCAAGTGCTCGAGTAAGGGTGGGTCGAGCCTGCACAATGATAAATCATCATATTAGTTTTAAACCATGGATATTAGATAAATTGGTATAAGAATTTTGTCAGTAATAGTACCACATTATGCATTATAATCACAGCTATTGTACTAACCCAATCTACCGTACTATCTTTAGCAAATGGAGTTGTATCGACTGGCCTACGACCAGTAATCAACTCAGGGAGCATGACGCCAAATGAGAAAACATCTGATTTGTCTATCAATTTACCACTTGAAGCATATTCAGGAGGCAAATACCTACCCATACAAATGATAAGTCTCCTTGAATTAGAAAGAAAAGAGGTAGCAAATAGATTTGGATGAAATGAAGGGTAGTAGAGAAAGTGGGAAGCACAATGGACTATGCACTTGAAATATCCTTACCCAAAAGTTCCCATTACCCTTATGGAGACATGAGTAATACCATCAGAAGCAAGCTTTGCAAATCCAAAATCTGCAACCTGAAGCCAAAAACCATCAAGACCGATTGTATTGCATATTTAAGGTTATAAAATAGAGTAGAATGCATGTGACTTGAGCTACTCATTCGCAAGCAACCAGCAAAGGATAATTATTTTAGATGTACCACTTAACTAATAGATGTTTACCATGATAAGGGATTTGAATTTGATGTTGAAAAGATCTGAAAATTCTCATCCAGAACTATCTTAGCCAAGTGTAACGTTTTCAAAAAATTCAGATTCTCCCATGATTAAAATTAAAATTAGCAATACCCAACCACATGTAAAACCAATAAGTTTGATCTCCTACAGACAAAGAAAGTGAAGAAGACCAAGTTCTTTAGAAAATCTAAGACTCGACGATTTTGAAATGTTAGTTTGCTACCCTCCGGCATTTGAGTGAATATTCTTAAAACAAATGTAAGGAAAATTTAGTGTGTCATTGTTCGTGGTTCTTGGTCTTTCAAAAATTAATATGATATTGAATAGACTAGAACAAGTAAACAAGTGAATCCTAAGCCACAAATTGTGGATGTTGGGTTGTGTAGCAGTGAGGCATTTGTTCGAAATGTTTTGGCTAACGTGCACGTGTAGAAAAGTTCGTACCATGACAGTATTTGATGGTGTCTAATGTCACAATCCAATTTTGGCTAGGAAATTATTGATACACACTAGCCATAACTTCCAGAGAGGACGGGGGCACGTGTCCTGCATGAGGAGATATGTGGTGAGTACGAAAAGAAGAATTTTGGCTTGGAGGCACCTGTTCAGGGATTAGCAAGAAGTTTGGCTAAAGAAGAGGGCATCATCCTCCCTACTCATGCCCGAACAGGACTTCCAAGGAAAGTACAGAGAGAGGAATGATATTTTTTGGTAGAATACCTCAATTAAAAAGAAAAATGGTGAGTTGTGTTGAAGTATTAAAGCAAATAATGCTTGCAGTCTAATTACTATGCTATTTCTCATTCAAACGGTCCTCAAGCTTCATCCATGCCTTCTATTCTGTAGATCTCACCTTGTAAAACCAATTTATAGGCATCTCTTCATCCATGCCTTCTATTCTGTAGATCTCACCTTGTAAAACCAATTTATAGGCATCTTGAGATGCAGCATTCATGACGCCAACCTAAACCAAAGAATATGAGAGTGAAAGCTAACATACTCTTCACAAAAATAAAGCAGAGAGTGCCAAGATATTCAAAACTATGAAACATTACAGTAAATTATAGTCAAGGGTGGGTATTATTCTAATGTAAGTGATGATAAAACTCAAATCCCAGAGTGGAGCTCTGAGTACTTTTCCCACCATTATAGATCAACCCGTGAAGAAAATTCACAGAACTTAGGAATTGCACAGACCAAACTTCTTTTTTGGGGGGTCAAGCACCCATTTTTAGAATCCCAATTTGTGGCATACACTGACGGGGATAGATATTTTCTTTTTCCAAAAATCTGCTGACTCTGTGGCACAAGCTCAGGAGGATAGATATTTTTGTTTCCCAGAAATTAGGGGAAACATTGTTTCTATAATTGATATCATTTATAAACATAATTACATAGAAATGTTACCTCACATTATGCCTAGCTTTCCATTTCCACTTTCATGGCTGGGAGTATTCTAACAGACAATACCAAGATTTAGATCACTTAATGTCGAAAACTGGAATGCATTCAACTCTCCTGATTTTATGCCTATTCTCTCATTAGGGAAAAATGGCAATGTAGCTGCCTGAGATGCATGAACGCAAAATGTGGAAGCATAAACAAGGCACATTTCAGAATGCTATGCCAGAGGCAGAACATGTGAATACGCAAAATGTGGAAGAATAAACAAGGCACGTTTCAGAATGCTATGCCAGAGACAAAACACATGAATGACTTCATAGAATGACTTCATAGACTGCCACGTATGTAGAAATTCTATTGCAGTCACTGATTATTAATCTCCTATTTCATAAAAATTATTTAACTGCTGAAAATAAATTTACAGCTGAATATCGAAAAATAACACAACTGCAACTTCACTAAAAATACGGAAAGAAATAAGCAACACAAAGACACAATATTTTTGGACAATCGTCCCTGGAAAAACCCCTAAGGGAAAACCAGTTCTACAGATGGAAAATATATTAATCTTCAGCAATATAAGAATTACAAAAGAATTCCTTGCCTCTTACTGGCAAAACTCTGACAAACTCCTAATATCTCCTGCTGATATCCTCCACTGCTATATCAACACTATCACTGCGCCTCTTGCTAACACTGCAAAACTATTTGCTATCACTGCAAATTCTTCTCAAAACTTCTTGTTTTCCAAATGACCCATGACCCCTTTTTATACTACTCTGTTGGAAAACCAATGGCCAAGATTAATTCAAACCAACGGCTGAGATTAAGACAACTCAATAACCAATTACTAATTTTGGCTATGAGGTGTCACCTAAAAAGAGCCACTATTAAATAACAATTGTTTTTATCCTAACAATACTTGTTTGACAAAAACAACCATTTTCTAATTCTAGGTCAGGACGAACAGCTGTCCAAAACTACCCATAACTAATGCTGTTATTTCTGGGTAAGGACGAACAACTGTCCAAGCTACCCATAATTAACACTCCCTCTTAGCGAGGAAGCTGTTCTGCACGACACCCATCTTATCTCTAAAGAAGATGAATTTTGCCTTCCCCAATGCCTTTGTCAGAATGTCTGCTACCTGCTCCTCTGTAGGTATGTAGTGTAGCTGAACAATCCCCCTCTGTACACAATCCCTAATGAAGTGATACCTGATGTCTATATGTTTCGATCTATCGTGAAACACTGGATTCTCAGTCAACTTAATGCAACTCTGATTGTCGCAATGTATCACCGTAGTCTCAACCTTCTGACCAAACAAGGCTACTAGCAACTTCCGAAGCCATATAGCTTCACACGTCACAATGCTGGCTGCTATGTATTCTGCTTCTGATGAACTCAAGGCCACAGATTTTTGCTTCCTGTTGAACCAAGAAACAACTCCTGATCCCAAGCTGAAACAACATCCTAAAGTACTCCTTTTGTCCGTTGTATTGCCTGCCCAATCTGCATCAGTATAGCCTATCAACTTGATACCTTCACCTCGAACATATCTGATCCCGTACTCAACTGTACCATGAAGATAACGCAACACATGCTTAGCCGCCGTCCAATGCACTCTCTTTGGCTTTACCATGAACTGACTAAGAGAGTTTACTGCAAAGGCTATATCTGGCCTGGTGTTGACCAAATACATGAGCGAACCAATCAGCTGTCTGTATAGGGTGGGATCAACATCCTTTTCCTTGGATGCATCTACCTTCCTCCAATTAGTGATCATGGGTGTAGACATGGCTTTGCAATCTTCCATCTCGAATCTCTTCAAGATTTCAATGCAATATTTCCCTTGACCAAGGAAAATTTCTCCATCAGTTTGCCACACCTCCATGCCTAGAAAGTAGTGCATAAGTCCCAAATTCTTCATCTCAAACTCTTCTACAAGGTCCCTCTTGCAATCCTCTATGAGCCCTAGCGCACTAGTAAGAAACAAGTCATCCACATATAGAACAAGAATGAGAACCTCACCCCCAACCACCAAGTAGTAGAGGTTCGCATCAGCCTCACTCTTCACAAAGCCCATTTCTTGCAAGTATGTATCAATGCGCTCATACCACGCTCTGGGAACCTGCTTGAGTCCGTATAAGGCTTTCTTTAATCTGCACACGTGGGTCTCTTTGTTGTGTGCTACAAAGCCTTTTGGTTGTTCTACGTATACCTCCTCCTTCAATTCTCCATTAAGGAATGTTGTCTTGACATCCATTTGATGGATCTGCCATCCCATCTGTGCTGCAAATGAGATTACAGCTCGTATAGAAGTATACCTGGCCACAGGAGCAAATGTCTCCTCATAGTCTATTCCCTCCTTCTGAGAGAACCCCTTGGCCACAAACCTTGCCTTATATTTCTCGATGCTACCATCTGCACCATGCTTTATCTTGAAGATCCAGCGCGATCCAACTACTGCTCTATCAGTTGGTCTAGGCACTACCTCCCATACATCATTCTGCATTATTGAGTTATATTCCTCAACCATAGCATCTCGCCATACCTGATGCTTTGCAGCTTCTTGATAGCTGGAAGGTTCACTATCTACCAACTGGCTGACTAATGCCACATAGTCATTGAACTTGGCTGGTTGTCTCCTCTGTCTTGTACTCTTCCTAGGAGCTCCCACAGACTCCTGAGTATCCCTTTCTATGTCTTGAACCTCATGGTTCCTACTGCTAACTATAGAGGATGAAATATCAACCTCTATATCATCTAGATGCATATCCTGCTGCACTAGTTGCTCCATACTCTGTGAATCTTCACTACCTGAGTCTATGCTTGTACTAGTAACTGTACTTGAGCTTTGTTGTCCTTGACTTGGACTTGGAGCTTTCATTGGCTGCTCACTCCGATCATCTGCTGGCAAATCTCTGGACCTTCTAAACGCCTTGTCCTCCATGAACTTGACATCGCTTCTGACAATAATTCTTCTGGTCCCTGGAATGAACATCCTATATGCCTTTGAAGTTTCACTATACCCAACAAAGTACCCCTTCTCTGCAGTCTGATCTAACTTGGTATGTGTGTCTCCAGGAATAAGGCAATATGCCAAACTCCCAAATATCTTGAAGTGACCAACATCTGGCTTCTTCCCCGTGAAAGCCTCCTCTGGTGTCATTTTCCCTAGTACCTTGTGTGGAACCCTATTCTGAATGTAGACTGTTGTACTACACGCTTCTGCCCATAAGTAGCGGGGCATGTCCTGGTCATGTAGCATAGCCCTTGCTGCCTCCGAAATAGAACGGTTCTTCCTCTCAGCAACTCCATTCTGCTGTGGATTGTAAGGAACAGTCCACTCTCTCTTGATTCCTTCTCTGGTACAGAAATCCTGGAAGTCATTTCCTTTGTACTCGCCTCCATTGTTTGACCGAAGAACCTTTATCTTCCTTCCTGTTGAGTTCTCCACAAGAGCCTTGAACTCTTGGAAGCGACTGAAAACCTCATCTTTGGTCTTCAAGAAGTATATCCAGGTCTTCCTGGAGAAATCATCAATAAAGGTAACATAATACTCATATCCTCTGAGAGACTTTGTCGACATTGGTCCACATACATCTGAATGTACTAGATCAAGAACACCCGTAGATCTGGTGTCACTCCTTGGAAAAGATGCTTTCGCAAACTTTCCCAACACACATCCCTTACATACATCATCATGCTCTGTGCTCACCTTTGGAACACCTGTCACCGTCTCACGAAGCAATCTAAGTGCTCCATGATGAATATGGCCCATCCTCCTATGCCATAGCTCTCCAAGATCTCTAGGGTTACTGCTGCTCATGAGTGCCTTAGGAGTATCAAACTGTAACCTATAAAGGCGACCACTCCTAACTCCAATAGATACAGGTGATTTCCAATCTTTATGCTTAATCAAAACATGCATCCCTCTAAAGAGAACATTATACCCTTTATCTTGAAGGATAGATACAGAAACCAAATTCATACCTAAGCCTGGCACATGCAACACATCATGAAGAGGAATTACCTTTCCATTCTCCCTCTGAAGCTGAACAGTCCCTTTCCCAACTAAGTTGAGCTTGGACAAGTTCCCCATAGAGATTTGGATTCTGGTGTTCTCCTCCTTGTAGCTGGAGAAGTACTCTCGAACTCCTGTCATATGAAATGACACCCCACTGTCTATATACTAGACACTCTGTGAGGTTGAGCTAATCATACAGGCTATGAGTGCAAACTCATCCTCCAATCTACTAGAGAGCTCCTCTGCACTTGCTGAAGCTGCCACTTGATTCTTTCCCTTCTTATCTTTCTTCCTTTGTGGGCAATCGCTGACATAGTGGCCAAACTCGTGACAACCAAAGCACTTGACCTTAGATAGGTCCTTCTTCTTCTTTTCAATTTGTGAATTTGCTCCTTTGCTAGATCCCTTCTTTGTTTTCCCCTTTCCCGCTAGGGCAACATTTTCTTGTTCTACCTCATTTTTTTGACTCTTATTGTTGGCTCCATTGACAAGACTTAGTCTAAGCTCCTCTTGAGTGAAATCACTCCAAAGTCGATCCCAACTTGGTAAGGTGTCTCGTCCATTAATAACTTGAACAAAGACATCCCACTGCTTAGAAAACCCATTTAGGGCTATTCTTACTAGCTCGTCTTCATTTGGCTTATCTCCAACAGCTGCTAACTTGTCCTTGACAAGTCTAAGCCTAGTGAGGTAACTTGTAACATCTTCTCCTTTGTTCATCCAGGTATTCCTCAATTTTTCTCTGAGAATCAGCTTCCAGTTAGTGGTAGCATTCTGGTACAGATTCAGAATGGCGTCCCACATCTTCTTCGCTGTATCTAACTCTGCGATATGTGGAACAACATGGTCCTTGAAACCATCAAGGATTATCCTCCTCGCCTTGGCATCATACTTCTTGTATGCTGCAAGTTGTACTAGATCTGTAGGTACAGCTACAGTACTGGTAACATATTCCTTGATACCATTCTCTTCCAGCAATAAAGAAATTCTGGCTTTCCAGACACCAAAATTTGAGGCACCATCCAATCTGTCCTGATCTCTCAAACCTGCTGAGGCCATCTCAAAGAAATAAAGGAAAACAATAACTCGAAAGAGGTCAAACTCAAATTTCTTTCCTTTGCTTAGGGTAAACCTTTTCTACCCTCAACAAAGCTCTGATACCATGTAGAAATTCTATTGCAGTCACTGATTATTAATCTCCTATCTCATAAAAATTATTTAACTGCTGAAAATAAATTTACAGCTGAATATCAAAAAATAACACAACTGCAACTTCACTAAAAATACGGAAAGAAATAAGCAACACAAGGACACAATATTTTTGGACAATTGTCCCTGGAAAAACCCCTAAGGGAAAACCAGTTCTACAGATGGAAAATATATTAATCTTCAGCAATATAAGAATTACAAAAGAATTCCTTGCCTCTTACTGGCAGAACTCCGACAAACTCCTAATATCTCCTGCTAATATCCTCCACTGCTATATCAACGCTATCACTGCGCCTCTTGCTAACACTGCAAGACTATTTGCTATCACTGCAAATTCTTCTCAAAACTTCTTGTTTTCCAAATGACCCATGACCCCTTTTTATACTACTCTGTTGGAAAACCAATGGCCAAGATTAATTCAAACCAACGGCTGAGATTAAGACAACTCAATAACCAATTACTAATTTTAGCTATGAGGTGTCACCTAAAAAGAGCCACTATTAAATAACAATTGTTTTTATCCTAACAATACTTGTTTGACAAAAACAACCATTTTCTAATTCTAGGTCAGGACGAACAGCTGTCCAAAACTACCCATAACTAATGCTGTTATTTCTGGGTAAGGACGAACAGCTGTCCAAGCTACCCATAATTAACAACGTACCCACCAGCAAGGACACGTCCATGGGAGCATAGAACATTTTGCCTCCATTTTTTGGTTGCCAGAATACGTTTTCCTAAATTTTGAAAGCCATAAATCAAAAAACCACTGGAAAAATTAACATTAGCCAATCAAAAAATAGAACGAAAGAGGAAAAAAATTCAATTTATATAAAAAATTCAATTTATATAAAAAATTCAACAGACCATAGGATAAAAGTTTGCACACGATTCCCGAGCAGTGGATTAATAGCAAAACAGCACAATGAAAACATTAGTTCTTGCCTAGATATGCAGGGACTAATAAGGGGTCATTCTTTATAACAAGAGTTTTTGTTGAAAAAAACAACAGACCTGGTATTCATTTGCTCTCCCATGCATTTGATGACATGCTAGCTCATTGGTATGGTTTTAAGACTCCTTCAACTTTTGCCACAAACCTGCAAGTGCTTAACCAATCCTTCAAAGTCATGCACGCTATTGTAGCTTCCTCTTAACTGTAAGTGAAGGCTTAGGGTTTCTTTTTGCATGAAAACTCAAAAAAAATTTGTGAAAGGACTTAGGGGAAGAGCATTAGTAGTTGAGCACTCTAATTTTGCATTTTTCAAAATCTTACGTGGAAATTCCAAATCACTCCCATTTTTTTACAGTAGCTTACTTGGCAAGTCCCCTGCTTATAACTAAGCTTTCAGCACCACATCATCAAGTATGGTGCCACATCAGCATGCTTTTTGCCAAGGTGTCCAAAACAGCCCAAAAAAAAAGTGAGACCAATAGGCATGCAAAAGAGGCCACAATAGTTGTGCAGCTGATATGACATCACCTGATTGGTTACTTTTTACAATATTAGTACGTTTCCTAACAACTATTGGTACATTTCCTAACAAAAAATGATATTTTTTGTTTCAAACAATAGGTTTTATTTGTTCAGTTTTTGGAACAAAAGGTATCAACAACCCTCACAACAATCGGTACATGCTCAACTACTCGTGCTCTTCCCCTAATTAATTGTGGTTAGCCTTCTTGTTGAATCCGACTCCAAGTCAATTATCATAGCAATAAGAGTTTGCTAAAACAAAAATAGTTTCCCTCCAACAACTCTAAAGAGCTCAGCGTGGCCTTTCTACTAATTGACTAAGTCTAAATACACCAAAACACAAAGAAAATATGCAATGTGAGTATTCATTTTTGACTTATCACTATTTCTTTTCTTTATCCTATGCAAATAGTTATGCAACATGAGAGCATGCAACTTTCCAATGAACTACTAGACAAGTTGGTCATTTTGGATAAAAAGGAATAAAAAATGCAACATTCATGATGATCTTTGCTCATGTTTTTCTTGCTAAAACTTCTAGGTCAAGCTGCCTTTAAATATTTGTTGGGCTATGGAGTCACGAGGACTTGAGACAACTCAAACTTAGACTTAAACACTACTATTAGGATTTCTAAACAATAAGAAAAACATGACTAAAAGGAACACAGTAGTCGACTCAACTAAAAACAAGTGTGCATTAGCACTTGAAGGAAAGAAAACTTGACAAGAATATGTCCTACAACATTGTTTTGACTTGTAAAAACCTATCCCAATATTTACATGAGACTGATTATTCTTCAAAAATAGTGCTTGAGGTGAATCCCATTGACTGGGATTGACTCCATGTCTCCATCCAGCTTGAACAATTAGAAAGATTATGTTGTTTGCATTTAGAAATTATGTATGCTCCACTCCAAAATGAATCAAACTTGGAATGTTTACGGGTCTGCTTTTTAAATCATCTCGTTTCAAAACCACATCACCATCTTTGAATTTTTTTAAGGCTACTCTTTTGTCAAAAGATCTTTTGACTAGTGCTTGGTACATCTTTGTCTTCTTCGTCTTCTCATTTCTTCTTTCTTCTAATTGAGTCGGTTGCCCCAACCTTTTTATCACTAGTTCTTCTTCTATCATAACAAGCTAATTTAATAAGTCAAGGGTTGGAAGCTCAAGTGAAATAGGAAACGTTGCCTCCTTACCATAAACCAACATGTAAGTTGAATGTCTTGTAGACCTCTCAAGAGTTTTCCTATCAGCCCATAAAACCAATTTAGTTTGGTGTGCCATGCTCTTTGGTTATCTTCCATAGTCCTCTTGATGATTCTAAGAAGGTTCTCGTTTGTAGACTTTAATTGACCATTGTCTTAAGGGTAATACATAGAAGAAGTATTCAAATAAATACCATTCCTAACAACCCAATCAGTCATTCTTGTTCATACAAAAGCCAAGGAATCATCTAAAATAATAGATTCAAGAACACCAAACCTTGTGATAAGATATTTATAGAGATTTAGAACAACAATCTCATTTGCTTCTTTTAGTGCAATAATCTTTGTCCATTTGGTAAAATAATTAGTTGTGAGCACCCACTTGTGGCCAACACTTAAAGTTGGATTAATGATTCCAATAAAGTATATACCCCTCTTCATAAAGGGTTGTTCAACTTGAATGAGTTGCAAAGGGAGGGATGCTAACCTTTCTTTACCTGTAAAAACTCCTTACATTTTCTTATCCATGATTGTACATCTTTCAAAAAAATAGGCTAGTAATAACACGCCCTTGTAACCTTTAGTATTGTGGCTCTTAGTGAAAATGTCCATCAACTACTTCTTCGGGAAACTCATGCAAAACTTTGTCAACTTGATCAACTTTTATGCATCTAAGTAAAAACCTATTGAAATAATTTTTTAACAACATACCATTAAAAAGAAAACAAATGGAATGGATTGTAGCCTACAATACATTTTTTTTCTCTATCCATACCTTGTGGACACTCACCATTTTGCAAATAATAAATTATGTCATGAACACATCTTGTAGGAGGAGTAGGTATAGTTGTTTGTGCTTCATCTTAGAGGGATAGGACAACCTCTTCTACATTATGTTCATTGTTATTTTGCCCATCAGCTAGCTATTCACAAATACCCTTACCTCTCACCAGCTTTCTAACCTTTATTTTTACATCATATTCCATGGCACTGGTGATCCAACTTACTCCTTTTTCATTAAAGTCCTTTCTAAACAAAATTTCTTTGACAGTAGAATGAGCAACCATTAATTTAGCCTTGTTATTTGAGAGCATGTGCTTGAAAAATTTAACGACAAAAGGCACATGTTTCTCAATACAAGTATACCTTTCTTCACAATCTTTAAGACCTCAATAGAAGAAGGCTAAAGGTTGCTCCAAACCATCCTTATTTTCTTGTACTACCATGGCAGTTAAAAATGTCAATGTTTACATAAGCATATAATAAGAAATCTTTGGAAAAATCAAGATTCAAGAGTATGGGTGTCGTTGTTAATGCCTCCTTTATGTATTCAAAAAAATCCTATATCCCTCTTTGTTCCACCTGAAAGGCAAATTCTTTTTCAACATAGATTTTAAAGGCTTTAATAAATTAGTAATATCAAGAATAAACCTCGTAACAAAATTAATCCTTCTAAGAAAACTTTGTAATCCCTTTTTATGTGTTGGTAAAGGAAGAGCTAAGATGACACTTACTCTTTCAGGATCAACGGTAATCCCATGTTTTGGCACTAACCTTCACGCACAACAAATAAACACTTTTGGGGATTAAGGGATATACCAAATTCTCTATACCTCTCAAAAATATACCTTAGGTGAACTAGGTGCTCCTTTGAATCCTTTGAGAAAATAGTGATATCATATAAATAAACCAACACTATTTTATACATCAAACCTTTAAAATCAAGGTTTGTGGCTATTTGAAAGGTTTCCCTTAGACAAACCATAAGGTATTTTCTTGTAAGACATGGTGCCCCATTCGGTGGTAAAGGTTGTTTTAAATTAGTCTTTGCTTTTATCTCATTGGTTTAGCATTAAGCTCAAATTCAATAGTGTGTTGGGAAATCTTACGATTAAAACCCTTTAAATTGAAATACTCCCAAGCAAATATATCACTAAATTCTTGACAAAGATTTATGAAAGACTCCTTTTCTTCCTGAGTACATACCTTGTCAAGTTTGAGGAGTTTTCTTTTGAAGATTTCCACCTCTTCATAGTGCTCTTATTTATTTGCATGTGTTGGTCTTTTATTTCCTTAATTGGTCATCTAAATTGAAGATGGACGTCAAAGTCACTAGTCCCTTAGGCAACTTGTTTTTTTTTAACTATATAATTTGATCTTCATACTGTCATTTCAACCTTTCCTAATTTCCAATTGAGAAATTTGCTTCTTCTCTCAAAAAATTCACTATCTACTAGTCACTATCAGACACTTGCCAATGAAAATTATTGTCAGGTAAAGAAGGTCTAACTACAACCTTGGCATATTGTTGTTTTCAACTATTGCCAATATCATTTGGTATACCATATTGAGGCCCTATTGTAGCTAATCTATCAACATGTTTGTTCTTATTTTTAGGTATGGACAATATATTGTAAGCATCTATAAGATCTCATACCCTATGTTTATATGACTTTAAAACATCATTTTTAGTCACATGAAGGTCCCTTTCCTGATTAACAATGGGCTCATTGTCATCCAATACCTAAAGATAGTTGATCTTCCACTTCTTTGCCCATTGTAGGCCATGAATTAAGGCCTCATACTTTGTTTTGTTATTTGTACAACTGAAAGTGAATCTAAATTTGTAGAGTAAAATTTCTCACCTTTAGGGGATACAAGCATTGCACCTCCCCATCACTATGTTTTCTCCTTAAGCCATCAAAATACAACTTCCAAACTTCATCAAATCCTCCTACTTAGACTATTTCTCATCATTCTTTTGAATATTAGGCATAAAATAATCAGAATCATTCATCAAACAGACCCCAAAACCCACCTCTTCTAGCAATTTACTTTCATCATTTTGACTATTATCAGTCTCTCTTCATGGTAAAAAAATAGTGAAATTTTAATTAAGGGCATCATAAACATAAGGTTCAACAAGGTTTTTTTTTATATTGGATCTAATTTTATGGTAACCTTTGTGTCATACCTAGTCCTAAACAACATGTTAGACCAATATGAAGATAGATAGCCACCTATCTTAGCAGTGAAGTCCCTAGATAAATGTGTGGCTAAATAGGTTGAAAATCTATGACATAAATTTCTTGAGGTGTGGAGAAGTTTGGACATGCATGCAATGTAAGGCAATTTTTTTATGAAATCGGTTGTGATAACAACTATACTATCCAAGTGTATTATTCCCTTCTTTAGTGGTTGGTATTCTATCCCCAACTTATCCACAATCTTCTTAGGCATGACATAACTGCTAGCACCTAAATTTATCAGATCGCTAATAATCAAATACATGTAAAATGGTGGTGGTTTGACCTATTTCGCTTGTTGTTTCTTATATTTTTCAAGAGTCTTTATGAGTACCACCTTAGATTGTTCCTTGGTTGACTTATTTGAGACATTTAAACTTGATAGGGCAAATTGGAGGAGATACTTTTAACTTGGAATACTTAATGAATTCCTCATAAAAATGGACACATTAGCCTTATTCATATGCTCAATAATGTTAAAAGGGATAACACTAACCTTTGTTTGACCCTTCTAAACAATGATCTCTTCTTGAACACTAACTAGTTGTACTAGATTTTTGGGTTGCTCCTTGCTTTCCCAAGTCTAGTTTCACGGTAGTACATGGACATTGTACTCACTTGATGGAGAAACAACCCCTTGAATTACATTTATCACTTGATTTTTTTGAAGACCACTAATAAACAATTGTCCTACATCAACAACCCTTTTCTTGATTTGTGCATTACTTGATATTGAAGGACAAGCCTGATTTAACCCACAAAACTCCTATCCTTGTGTAATTTGGGAGAGTTTTTTTGCTTTGATGATCTTCCTGTTGTTGTATATGTGCTTTAAGAGGCATACTTGGTTGCACGTTTGGGCTATTCTGTACCATTAAGGCTCAAATTATTACCCCATTTGTGCAGGTATTTTGGTTTATGAGTTAGGTTACATGGAAAACACCACTTATAATCTTGAGCCAAGTTGTTATGTACAAGTACAAGCTCTGCTGAGGAGCTAATAGCATTGATATTGTAAGATTGATAAGGCCTTGCATTGAGACCTTTCTTATTATCTTGGTTATTAGGCCGATATGTGGGCCTATTAGACATTTTGTTGGTACGAGGATTGATATGGAGGCTAATAGGGTCTAAAGTTATGGTTTTTCTACCTCTTGATATTCACAACATCATTACCAAAAGATTGAAAAAGACCTTTAATCTCCCATAGCTCAAAAGATTAAACTAGATGTGTGTTCCCTTGACTGATGGGTTGATTGTTTTTTGTTGGTAAGGTAGGAACAACAACTATGGGAAGAATTT
Organism: Cryptomeria japonica; assembly: GCF_030272615.1. Classification (NCBI taxonomy): domain Eukaryota; kingdom Viridiplantae; phylum Streptophyta; class Pinopsida; order Cupressales; family Cupressaceae; genus Cryptomeria; species Cryptomeria japonica. The sequence continues at coordinate 307,084,065 of NC_081409.1, read as the reverse complement.
GTAGGGGTGTAGGTGTTTGAAATTTTGCGAAAAAGGGCATAGGTGGCCTTGGAGCAATTTTCCTAGCTTGTATAAGGTTGTTTTTAGCCCTTATTACAATGGTGTAAGCATTAGGGAGTGTAGCACCATCCGTATATTGAATCAATCTATAATATCGCTATTTAAAGCTTTCAAAAAGTATAAAAATGCACAATTAATAGGAGGCCTTATTGTTTGAGGAATCCTCTCCCATGCATGTTGGAAATGAAAGTTGAAATCTATCGTGTGCCCATGAGTATCTCTTTTGATCGTGGTCGATTACTCTGCCAAGGATAAGTGATCCGATTTGTCTTCAAAAAATCTACCTAGTTCATCACCTAGTTTGTCCCAGGTGTTGATTGAGTTATGAAATGTCCCCCACAAATTTTTTCAAATTTTGAACACAAGATCACCACCCGTTAATATTAGCAGTAAGAATTATCATGATCAATATAGTTGACAGTTAAACCAACCACTTCCACTTTTCAGTGGGTGAAATAAGAATAATAGAAAATAACAACCCCTTAGTGGTATGACCAGCCAATTTACAACCCAAACAAAGACAGAACAAGACAATCACTCGACCACTTTTCAGCTGGAGGACTATGCATAAATAAAAAAAACTATCACTCGACCACTTATGCAGGGGAAGGACAGAGAACATCAAACAATCACTCAACCACTTATTCAACGGGAGGACTAGAGTACATGAAAATAGAGAAATAGGTGGCTAAGTCGACCTCTTCCATTTATGCAGTTGGTGATACAAGTATATTGCAGAGAGATGGATTGTTCAGTACTACTGAATCGGTCTTACAATATTTTATCTTGCAAATACTGTCAGTACAATATGATTACACAGTCAAAATAGAAATGAAAGTACTCCAAGGAATTACAATAACTCTGAAATAACTAGCCAAATACACACTTAACCAAGTCTGAAATGAATTACCATAAATGAACTAGCAACACATAAATTCTCGTAACTCTCTCAAAACTCCACCAAACAGCTCCAAATCAGCAGCGAAACAAAGCTAGGGGGAAGGTGATCAAACCCCAACCTAGTGATCGCATCAAACCTCACTGATGATTCTGCTTTCAGCCCAAGGGCAAGGTTGAAATGGTACGACCAACAAGAAAACTCGACCAGCAATGAAAATTACACCCTCCACCTCATAATATGAGCCTCTAAATGAAGAGCTACCCAACAAAGGGGCTTCCAACGAGCTATTACCCAAAATGAATGGATACACGAACAGAGAGTTACAAATTAAAATAAGATACAGCCACAACCAAAACCAACACGTTGGAAACACACCAAAACACTCAAATCAGTGGAAAATAGGCTCATAATCCATTCTATCAACTCAGTATATCTCTCTGGATGAAAGATACTCTCAATAGACCAGCTAGGTACTATCTCTCAAGCATGAAATTGATGGTTGCTAAGAAGCTCTCAACTTTGAAACTCAACCGACACCAATCTGGCAGCACTTCGTTGCAAATAAACATGAATAGTCTCAAATGAAGGCCAAGGCACATATTTATAACATCCTCCTCAAATAGAACTTCTTTTCCCTCCAATATGGGATTAAACAATGACATTCCAATTTCCTTAATTTGATTTTCATTTCATTTTTCCCAAAATCGCCCATCACATGGTGACAAATACACTTTATAAAAAAATACATCAATAAAGTGTATTGTAGTGTCCAAAGAATAAAGTGAATTATATCATAAAATTGTCTTATTTTCCTCCTAAGGCGTCCATCTTGCCTTAATAATTCACTTATAAAATATTTTCCTCAACCAAGAATTGCCTACATATAATTAAGGAAATGATTTTAGATATCAATTTAACTTAAGCAATCTCCCTTAAATAAATCGTGCAACTTTTGCCTTTAGTTATAATTTAATTTAAAACACCAATTTTCAACAAATACTTAACTTGCCAAAACAAGCTCCAAAAATGATGGAAGACAAATTGCTCAAACTGACCTGTCGGAAATAGTCATTTTAACTGACCAGTTGAATCCATGCTAAAAATAGTACTTACTAAAAATAGCATACTGTTAAAAATAGAAAGTGTTTCCAAAGTGATTTTTACCACATTCTGAGCAGCCATCGCAACTTACTAAAAAGAGCAAGTTCGAAAAAGTCTTCAAATTCATTTGCATGTTATACCATCGTGAAGCTCTCTAAAAACCCAAAGTAATAAACTGCCCTTGCCTCCACTTACTAAAAATAGTAAGTCTGACAAACTCCATTGCTTGCTATGCATGTACAATCATTGCCAAGCTTTACCCAGAAGGAATCCAGAACCCAAACTAACAAACTCTAATATTGCAAGCCACCAAAAATGTTGAAAAATCCTCCTAGAAAGTAGGAAACCCTAATTTTTGCTCCCGACTAGCCTACCGATCTCCTAAATAGGCTAATGGTCAACTGAATTTATTACTGCTAAGAAGGGGATATTACAGTCCGCCCTCCCCAAGTTTGCTTGTCCTTAAGAAATCACAAGTGTGGATGTTGCAAAATCTCCTCACTCTCCCAAGTAGCATCATCCATAGGCAAATTCTTTCACTTCATCAAATACTCCCTGATTGTCCTTCTGCTTAAAGAGTGCTCTCTGAAATCAATGATCTCCTCTGGAACCAACACCAACTATCCTTTCTCGTCCAAAGGAGGCAAATAAGAAGAGACAACTACATTGTGTCCAAGTGCCTTTTGCTGCTCTGAAACATATTTTTTGAAATAGCCCTCCAACCATTTCTTCACAATCTTCGTTTGCCCAACCAAGCAACAAACATCAAGAGCCATACTAAAAATCCTAAGACAACTAGAACCAATGCCATGTAACATATCATTCCAAGGCAACTCTATAAAATACACATCAACAAACTCGCTGACAATCACAATCTTGGGTAAAAGAAAGAATAATCCACTCAACCATAAAACATAAACCCAAGCATCACTTCTCATGATGTCCTCAAAATAAAGAAGATCAATCATTATTACTACTCTAAAATCTACCAACCAAGGAATGCCTCTTCTGCCACCAATCGAAATCATATCATTAACTCTTAATCTCCATGTCTCAAGGGAAGAAACTTGAGTACCCCAACAAGCCAAAATCATTGTAGTCAGCCAACTATCATCGAGAAGTATGCATACTATCATTATGAAGTCACTGCAATGACCCAAACTTTCCCATGTGGAAGTGGGGAATAATAGAACCATACCTAGATGATCTCCTGCAGCTGGTTGCATAATCATCTGCAAGTGCTCAAAATCAAACTGCCCAAAGTCAGAGGTCACCATAAATAGTGTGGAACAACTCATACAACTATAAACAATATGAAATCTCACTAAATGCATAGGATACATGAGTTTGGAAGTAGTTGAAAATCCAACTCCTCTAATCAATTCATCTCTACCATCAATCCTCAACCATGAACAACTCATCTACTACCCTGAAGGAACCATTCAACACATCTGTTGGTAGAATCTGAGCTAATAAGATTGTGGACAGTAGCGCTAACGCTCATTGTCACAACTCCGAGGCTCTCTAAAATATAAGTCATAACATAAAGAAGTTCATTGTCCTTGACCAACTTTGGAGTTAAACTGTTAAAGTTTACGACACAAAACTTCATAAAGAGAACTCCTTGAGTTTGGAAGGTCTGAAATAAATAATAACTACTAATGTAAATGATTGAAATCAATGAAATGCAATCCGATCGAAGTGTTCTACATAGAGGACAACAATAGTAACAATGAAATTTCAAAGTATAAGCATGAAAGTTGAGCATTCCAATACTAAAAAATAAATCAAAAGTGGCTAGAAAAACATCTCCAAGAAATCTCCAATTGATAACAATTTTACATGACCAAATAAATTGCACCAACTCCCTTGAATGAGAGAAAACCATAAAGTGAAGTGACTAATCTGCAACCAATCAGCAAGTCCAATTCTGGAAATTTGATCCATTCTTTCCCAAAGAAGATGCCCAAGAGTATGCATTTGATCAATGTTCCAACCCTGACTTAAGATCTCTCTCCAATCCACTTGTAGGTGGAATAATAGAAACACATAGTGGCTGGTAAAGAAAGGAACAACACCTTTAAGTCTAAAATCTTGATCCTTATCACTCTAAAGGTCACTCTTATGACTCCTTGTAATCTCTATCAATTCTTGTTGAAAATCCCAAACAAGGATAGCCAACCAAGAATAATCTCTTGCATACCTAGAAAGGTGCACACTAGAACCCCAAATACCATCCAAATCAACATGCACATTAACGAAATATGCGACTTCTTGTGTAACTCATATAAGTAATCCATGGAAGTGTTAATGACTAAGGTACAAGGAGTAATTGTTGACTTCAAAACCAACCCCAAATAAGGACTAGTATATGCGAATACATTACTCAATCCAAGGGATGAATTGTCAAGTATATAGATTTCATATTTTATATCCTTTCTCCAAAGCTACTAAAGAAACAAGCTGTAAACTACCTTTCCTTACTGTTGTTCTAAAAATTCCAACAAGCTTAAGAACAATGTTTGGAAACCTTTCAAAATATAAAGTGTATAAGTCTCCATGAATCAATTCATCCCATGAAGAAGCAACATCTCCAACTTCATATAAAAGGCATGCAAGACTACTCATCAATTTTGATTTGGTATGAAGTGTCCCACTTGTTGGCCAATTCCAAAACTCAAGACCACACTTACAACTCATGATTTTGTAAGGAACAATGATGTCTCCTACCTTCATATCACTCCAAATGCATCCCCCATCTATCTCTTCATTTGTATATGTCATATCTAATGGCTTCCCAAGAGGGTAGCCAATCACCTCATAAAGTGAACATGAATCAAAATCAAGTTGGAAAGCATACTCCAACTAAAGTCTTGGATCCCACACCTTTTTGTTTTCACCAAGTGCAATGCTACAATCATGAGTTGTTCCATAATCTAACTCAAAAAGAGGATTGCCAATTATCTTCTCAACACCCATGTCAGACAATGGGTTTTCAATGGGAACCACAAACTGATTTTGCAAAGAAAGTGAATTCATGCTATGATGAATACCAAAATCAAAACTATCACACCTGTCATTAATGATTTCATAGCTTTCCAAAATCTCTTATGCATCATCATTATTGTTTTGAGTAGTATGTTGTGGATCAAAATATTTTAAATCCCTGAAATTTTTCTAAAATTCAACCCCATGCAAAAATAAATCAGACTTTGTATAGTGATCTTCAACAAAAGAAAATCCATCCAATATAGGGTCCTCATCATATTAGGAGCTAACACACTTAGATCCCACATTTCAGGGATTTGATTACCTTGTTTAGAGGAAATGTACTCACCAAACTCTTCATGAGCAATAGGCTCTGTGAAAGAGTCATTCCCAAACTCACTAGCACTCATGTCATCATAAGCATCACTATTCAAAAGTTTTGTTTGGACATCCAATTTGTATCCATCTAGATCGACATCATTGGGAATGTCTAATCTCAAACTCAAGGCTATTGTTTTGTTATTTTCTCTATGTGAAACCTCATCCACAGTAGTTGCATGCATCACCAAAGAGTCTTCATGAAGCATTGTCTCAAAGTTATGTGTCAAAGCACCAACTTCATTATTTGTCTTTTTGTTAAAGATATTATTTTCTGACTCTTTCTCATGTTTGGATTTTGCAAGAACCTTTACCAACCCCCTTTTAATATTTGGATCCTTCATCAAATTAATCAATCCTTGCATTAACTCACACATAGACTTATCTGTGGTAGACATTCTTCCAAACTCTGATATGCAACCAAAAAAACCACAACCCAACATGATGGCAGGGAGACTTGTGCTTTGATCAAATGAACACACAAGCTGGCTTTTTTTCAAAATTTTAATACAGGATCACCACCCGTTAATATTAGCAGTACAAGAAATATCATGATCAATACAGTTGGCGATTAAACCAACCACTTCCACTTTTCAGTAGGTGAAGTAAGGACAGTAGAAAACAACAACTCCTTGGTGGTATGGGCAGCCAATTTACAAGCCAAACAAAGATAGAACAAGATAATCACTCGAGCACTTTTCAACGGGAGGATAGAGAACATCAAACAATCACTCGACCACTTATGCGCCGAGAGGACAAAGAACATCAAACAATCACTCGACCACTTATGCAGCTGGAGGACTGGAGTACTTGAAAATAGAGAAATAGGCAACTAAGCCAACCTCTTCCACTTATGCAGTGGGTGATAAAAGTATATTGCAGAGAGATGAATTGTTCAGTATTACTAAATCAGTCTTACAATATTTATCCTGCAAATATTGTCTGTACAATATGATTTCAATCTCTAAATACAAATGAAAGTACTCCAAGGAATTAAAATAAGATAACTTTGAAATAACTAGCCAAATACACACTGAACCAAGTCTAAAATAAATTACCAATGATACCAAAAACAAACCAACAACACAAAAATGTTCGTATCTCTCCCAAAAGTCCACCAAACAGCTCCAAATCAGCAATGTAAGAAGTCTAGGGGGGAGGTGATCAAAGCCCAACCCAACACTGCATCAAACCTCACTGATGATTTTGCTCTCAACCCAACGACAAGGCTGAAATGGTATGACTGCCAAGGAAACTCGACCAACAATGAAAAATTACACACTCCACCTCATAATAATTAGCCTCTAGATGAAGAACCACCCAACAAAGGGGCTTCCAATAAGCTATTACCTAGAATTAATGGATACACGAACAAAGAGTTGTGAATTAAAATAAGCTACAGACACACCCAAAACCAGCAAGTTGGAAACACACCAAAACACTCAAATCAATGAAAAATAGGCTCACAATCCATTATGTTATCTCACTTTATCTCTCTGGATGAAAGATAGTCTCAATAGACTAGCTAGGTGTTATCTCTCAAGCACGAAACTGATGGTTGTTAGGAATCTCTTAACTTCGAAGCTCAACTGGCGAATCTCTTAACTTCAAAGCTCAACTGGCGCTAATCCGATAGCACTTCGTTGCAAATAAACATGAATAGTCTCAAATGAAGGCCAAGGCACATATTTATAACTTCCTCTTCAAATCGAACTTCTTTTCCCTCCAATATGGGATTAAACAATGACATTCCAATTTCCTTAATTTGATTTTCATTTCATTTTTCCCAAAATCGTCCATCACATGGTGGAAAATACACTTTATAAAAAAATACATCAATAAAGTGTATTATGGCGTCCAAAAAATAAAGTGAATTATATCATAAAATTGTCTTATTTTCCTCCTAAAGACGTTCATCTTGCCTTAATAATTCACTTATAAAATATTTTCTTCAACCAAGAATCGCCCACATATAATTAAGGAAATGATTTTAGACATCAATATCACTTAAGCAATCCCCCTTAAATAAATCATCCAACTTTTTCCTTAAGTTATAATTTAATTTAAAACACCAATTTTCAACAAATACTTAACTTGCCAAAACAAGCTCCAAAAATGTAGGAAGACAAATTGCTCAAACCGACCTGCCGGAAATAGCCATGAGCTGACCAACTGAACCCTTGCTGAAAATAGTACTACTAAAAATATTACTTACTAAAAAAATCATACTAATTAAAATAATAAGCATTTCCAAAGTGATTTTTACCACATTTTGAGTAGTTGTCGCAACTTACTAAAAATAATAAGTCGAAAAAAGTCTTCAGATTTATTTGCATGTTATACCATTGTGAAGCTCTCTAAAAATCTAGAAAAATAAACCACCCTCGTCTCCACTTACTAAAAATAGTAAGTCTACCAAACTCCATTGCTTGTTATGCATGTACCATCATTGCGAAGTTTTCTAAAAACCCAAAAGGAATCCAGGACCCAAACTTACAAACTCCAACATGTAAGCCACCAAAAATGCTGAAAAATACTCCTAGAAAGTAGGAAACCCTAAATTTTGCTACTAACTAGCCTACGGGTCTCTGGAATAGGCTAACAACCAATTGAATTGATTACTGCTGAGAAGGGGACATTACAAGTTCACCCTTAAGCTCTATACCATTGCAAAGGTTTTTCTTTCAATGATGTTGCAAGTAATTTCATTGCAACATTCTCTTTTGTTGTGTGTTAAAGTATACAATGGTTAGCAACATCTTTTATGTGCTCAATAGGAGTTGTATGGTCTTCACCAGTGAAAAATGGGATACTCTGCAAGGTAGTCATGAGTATAACATTATGTTGGACTAAATTTAGTGGGCTACCTTGGTTAAATGGAATGAAGGGTTGATTCCTGGTGCAACTATATAAATCAATAAGGTTTGGTTTCTTGGGATTATTGAAGTTGTGAAATACAACCTCATAGAACCTAGTGAACACCTACATGCAAATAACCTGTCACGTACAAGAGATATTGAAGCACAAACAAGGTGCTCTGAAAGCCTAAAGCAAAAAACAATATGCAATAATAATAATCAGTGTTTTGATTGCAAAGGGATTAATCCTTATAAAAGGAGATCAAAACCTAAAAACCTAAACCCTAAAAGCAATTAATAATTAATAACGAATTAATTATTAATGGGCCTAAGTTTAGCTTCCTAAATTTAGCTTAAGTGAAAATAAAGTAAAAGGTGACTTAATTAATAAATCAATATGATTTAATTAATTAAGGAAAGAACCTTATTACTCCAACACCTCCCCTTAAGATGAACTTACGGAGAAGCTAAAAAACTAAGGACTAGATGCATGAAAGTGAAAAATGGGTCCTGACAACAAAGCCTGATGAGGTACCCAAGTACAATGAAATCTCTGTAAAGTGGAGAAAAGGAGAAAATCCAGTGGGAAAAAAATCCTCTCCTAAAAGAGATGAAAGCATGCTAAAAAAAACACAAAGGAAGGAAGGCCTCACAAAGACCCCCCAAGGACAACTTCCTTCATCTTGATCATAGAGCACAACTAAAGATAGCGCGATGATGCCAAAGGTTTCGTGAAGATGTCAACAACCTGCTCCTCTGTAGGAATGTACTCCAAGATGAGTGAACCATCCTGAATCAACTTCCTGATGAAGTGCACATGGATCTCAATGTGCTTCGTCCACTGATACTCCACTGGATTGCGGGAAATGTTTATAGCACTCAAATTGTCACACCAAAAAAGTGTGACACTATCAGGAGGAAAACCGAACTCTATCATCAATTGTTGAAGCCATAAAATCTCTTGACTGGCTAACACACAATAGAGGATCTCACAGAAGGAGGGGTAGAATACGTTCTTGTTGAATAAATAATAGTTTTTTGATTTGTCCTTCCTTTCCTCCTTGGCGGAGATAGTTGTAAGTAATCAAAAGTATTTGAGCTTCCTCTTTTTTGCACTCTTCCCATATGCTGTTCTACATTGTATCTACTTCACCAAAGCCTAGAATCGCTAGCTATGTGATTTAGCTACCTCAAAAATGTTAAAACTATTGCTATACACACCAAACAACAAAAGGTTTGAAATGAACTAAAAAATTAATTCTCGGTCCCATTAGGTGTGTCAAGAATTGTTATCACTAGAACATGCACCCTTGTTGGACTTGGTTCAACCATTTAGTAAAATATGGGATGACCTCTTAGAGTGTGGGCTTGGATGGTAGAGGTAAACCTCTAGAGAAGGTTGGTTCCTATTAATAGTTCACCTAAAATATGTTCAAAACTACTAATCTTTTATGGAAAAGGGGAAGAAAACTTTAAAAATGACTTATAAATGCTTAAAATATAAACCTACAATTACAATAGTGAGCCATTGAATTGTTACTAATACTTACATCATTTCTTTTACAACAAGTTTCAACTATTGAGATGGTATTTCGTACAACAAAAGTATTTGTTTTGTTGTTGCACAACAAAAGTATTAAATACATTCATATATCAATGTTTTGCAAGAAGGATTTATTTTTTGTGCAGTCCTTAAAAGGAAAGAAGAGTCCTCACAATTAAAAGATTGGTTTTCTACACTTCACAACTAACAACCTGCATGAATGTATTTGTTTTTCTATTATAAGGTGCTACAAATGAAACATTTACTTAAGGACTTCATGAGAAACCACATAAACTATGCATCAATTACAATAGTACACACAAATAAAAGGATTTTGAAGGCAACAAATATAAATTTTTATTGATGAAAAAGGTGTTCTTACAATGATATTGTCTAGAAAATACTTGACACTGGCTTGAAAAATGAAAATTATAATTGTTGTTTCAGTTGCAAGGTGACTGTTTTTTGAGTTACAAGATTGTGTTTTTGCTAAAAAGAGCCCTAAAGCTACACTATTGCAAAAATAAAGGAAGAGCTAATTCAAAATGGAATTCAAAGTGTGCTTTGGTAGGCTACATTCATATCCTAAAATCTTGCAACATGTGTGATAAAGAGAAGAAGGCATTTGTCTTGCCTTCTTGGTTGTAGGTGTCCTTATATGCTTGAAGAAGTCTTCAACTATTACCCTGGGTTAGATAGAAATAATTTGACTATCCACCACTTGTGCTCTTTTACCATAAATTGTCCTTTTGGAAACCTTGAAACGACCTTTACTTGATTGCTTGTTAAAGACTTAGATATAATATGTTTGGGCTCCCTCAAGACCTATCTCAGTGTCATTTGTTCTTTCTCTAACCATGTTCGTATACATGTATTTGACAAGCTTTCAATATCACATAAAGATCATAATATTTTTTCTTGGGATAATTGAAAATACCTCCAAATTGTGTAAACTTGCAACATACTCCACTCCAAACCTAAATTAGGAATTTTGAAGCAACCCAAATCCCAAGAATACAAAGAATATATATAGGCCCAAGGATCCAACACAAAAGTCATAGACTAAAATTGCTATCAAAATGTTTTTTGTTTTTTGTTTTTAACAAGTTTCGAAGCATGATACAAGCCCTACTCCAATCTTTTCATCGTCCTCTTCCTAGGAGCCGCAACAACAACATTCACATCATCATCATCATTATCCAATTTTCTCTTATTTTCTATGGTGGCAACTATATCAACGCATGAATACTTTTCTTGTTTAGCTTGTCTTTTTTGACGAAGTTCTCCCCTTAACTAGCAAATTTTTTATCTTCTTGTATAATATGTAGTTCACATTTTTGAACTTGTGTAATTTTATGAACTACCTTTATTACCGTTTGACTACCACTTTATATTTGTAGCATAGCCAAGCAAAACAAGGACTCCATACTAACACCCATTCCAATCTCCTCATGATAAACACAAAGACTATGATGAATTCTACCAAAAAAAGAAGCATGTGAAGATAAATTGCATTACTTACAATGAGTGTATAGAAATTATGGGTTCATTCTTAATAAGAAGAGATTATTTTGGAAAAAAATAGCTGATCTGGTATTCATGTGATCTCCCATGTATATGATGACATTTCATCTCTTTAATATGAGACTTAAGATTCTTAAATCCATGTTCATGAATCTGCAAGTGATTGATCACTCCATCAGATCCATGTCCATCATTGTAGCTTCCTCTTAGTTGAAAGTGAATTCTTAGGGTTTCTTTTTGCATGAAAACTCTTTTTTTTTTTTTTTTTTTTTTTTGTGAAAGGGCATAATTAATGGTGGTTAACCTTCTCATTGAATCTAACTCCAAGCGAGATATCATAGCAACAAGAATTTTCTTAAACAAAAACACTTTCCCTCCAAAAGCTTTAAAGAGCTCAACATGGCCTTTGTACTAGTTGACTAAGTCTGAAAAGCTAAAAAAGCACAAAGAAAAGATGCAATGTGGGTATTCATTTTTCACTTATCTCACTTGCTTTCCCCTTTTATATGTGAATATTTATGCAACATGAGGCCATGCAACTCTACAATGAATGACTATACATGTTGGGCACTTTGGACAAAAGAAATAAACTAGTAGTTGCATGATTTGCATGCAACAATTAGTCAATAGGGAAGGTTCTTGTTGGGAGGGGGTAGAATCGGGTATATGTAGCTTCTTCTTCTTTTTTCTCTTTTTGTTGTTAGTTTGTTTAGATATGTTGTATTTCCGATGGGAGCATTGAGAGAGGGATTTTTCTTTTTTTCAGTGTTTAAAATGTTTGATAGTGAAGGATCAATCCTATAAATGTGGTAGTATTTTGTATGGATTGTACAATATATCTAAATATGGCAAGAAGTTGTAAATGAGATGGTATTATAGTAGACAATAAAGGGTGCAAATAGATGGAAATATTTCTTTAAGATATTGCAAGTTGATTAGGAATGGTGTAAGCGTATTGAAGGATTGCATGTTTTTGAAGTTTTTATTTAAAATGAATAAAATGTAGCAACACAAAGTCGAAGAAAGAAGGGATAGGAAAGTAAAAAAAAAATAGTTGTTGTTTTCAAGCATGGTGGCGATGAATAATGGAATGACTTAATTGCAGGGGGAAATATTTTTGTTGTTGTTTATTTTTCAATTTTTTTGAAGTATGGTGGTTGGATTGTGATTGTGTGCTTAATTGTTTGGCAAAAGATTTATGTTAATTGATTTGTTATACTGTTTGACTTAGTGTTGACTTAGTGGAATACAATGAGTGGAAGGGTATAAATTAGACAAGTGTGAGGAATTTGTAGTCTTGTGATTTTGTTTTATAAGGAACTGACATTAATTGATACTCTGTATGTAAGAACAATGTGACATTGGACATAGCAATGACAAGGGTATAGTTGATTAGGGAGGTGGTTTTTTGCTATGAAAGCATGTAGAGATTGATTTCTTTTCTCTTTTGTCATACGGTCTAGACATATGCATAACAGTTTAACTTGGTTCTTCTTTGGGTAAATTATTTAAGCTTTTTTAGTAGAGTGATATTCAAACATATGCTAGTGCTCATAGGGTGTTAGTGTTGGAATGACCATAATGAGTGGGTTCTAATGCTATGAAGCTCATAGACAATAGACAAAGCTATGAAGTGAGTGTTACATTTGGAATTTATGATAAGATTGAAGAAAAGTAGTATATGTGTTGTTGTTTAATAATTGTATGAACAATAAATAATGGAATCATTATATTTTTTTGATAAATAGTTTAAAGATATTAAAATGCACCGTTTACTATGTGTTTCAGCAATAAAAAAAGCCAATAGGAGAATACACTATCAACAAAGTTATTAAGTTAGTGTTATATTTGAAATTTATAATATGATTGAGCAAAAGTATTATATCATTTCCTATATTTATCATTGTATGTAGAATGAATAATGGAATTGTTCTAATTTTTTGAGAAATAGTTTAAGGACATTAATATATGCCATTTACAATATGTTCGAGGAATAAAACTGAACCATCGAGAGAATACATTAGTAAAGAAATGTAAAGTGAAGTAAGTTGCATGAACATAGCATAATTGAGATAAGCAATGGAGTGCATGTTTTGTTGAAGCGGTTAGTATGATTTAAGTACAAACAAATAATTGTTATACATTATTGTGTGTGGCATTATGTGTTGTCATGGTGCATTCATGAGAAAGATATCTATATAGTATGGATTTGCAAGACTTTCACAAAAAAATTAATGATAGAGAGAGGAAAATTGTAGTGGCAAAGTGTAAATATTATGCATAAGCAATAACTAGAAAGAAGAAGTTCTAAAACACTTTGTTCTTTGAACGTTGAATATAGTATTTATATACAAAGAACATTTGCAATGTGGGATTGTTTTCTATACATTTATTTACAATAGGAGTATTCAGATGCAAAAAGCTTTGTAAAAAGAATAATCTCATTAAGCTTTCTTCAACCACATATGTTATTCAAGGTTTCTTTCAAAGAACTGCAAGTGGAATCGACTTCATAGAGGCTTTACTGCTTGTGTCTTCAGTGGAGATATGAAACTGATGGTCCCTGTGTTTGTAGCAATAAAGTGTAAGATTTTTTTTGTAGTATAGGAGAAGAAAAGTAAAAATTTTGCAGAATGGGGGAATGTAGAGGTTACTAGTAGTAGTAATGGGAACAAGTATGCAAGGAACATGGGAAGTCACAACATTCGGCAACAAAACCATAGGAAATGGTTCTTTGCATGTGCATACAATGAATATTGTAAGTAATTGAAGGAAATGTAATATGCAGATTAGTATCATGTGAAAAGGATATGAGGAATGAATGTTGCATTATTTTTGCAATGGAGAGGTTGAGTCGCTAGGTTTTGCAACCTTCAGAAGCAATGTTGTGTGTAACCCATGGAAAAGCTTGTCTGAGCAATGAAATTGCACAAGAGTATCAATGCAAGCAAGGGATGAAGGAGTTGTAGAAGCAACTTGGTGATAGTAAAAGCATGTACTTTACATACATATGCATAATTGCTAGCAAGAATTGCATTTTTAGAAGACAATGTTTGGGAATTGTTGCATCTTAGTTGTAGGTTGCATACAAAGTAAATGTTGTATCGACAGGTTTCAAAGCAGGAAGTGTATGAGTTTGGTGGGAGAGGCATGAAATTGGTGTTCCCTGTCATCGCAATGAGAAAGTGTTAGATGTCTGCTTAAAACGAAGGAATTGGAAATATCAAATAAAGGACATTTTACCAGTAGTGGCAAGTGGAGTGCAAATGCAAAGAGTGACAGTGTCAAACAATGAGTATTGGAGCATAAATAAGGTCAAGATGCAAGCATTGGAGTTGACATTCATGTTCTATGTTCTTGAAGACTTTGTGAAACCCTAATTATGTGTGGAGACAAACAAAAATTTAGAAGGAGTTATAACATTTGTGTTTATGTCATTACTCAACATCTTCCTCAAAAGGAGAAAATTTCCATTACTGCAATTTCATCATATTTCATTTCTATTTCATGATTAATTCCAAAACTAAGGTTTGACCTAAGGCAAACCCATATTCCCAACCTATTTTCCTTCTCTACTGTGCGCAAGAGCAAGTACAGAGTTGTTGTCTTCAAAATTGGCTTTATTTGTAGTGACGAATCAATCCACTATTAGAGTGCAAAAGTGGGGAGGACTAGAGCGACTGTTGCTACAGTCTCGACAAATCAGGAGTTCCTTTTGGGAATAGGTCCAAATACTTTTATAATGCTCAGACCTAGGTTCGTGGCTCGATCCGAAGACTGTAGCTTACTATTTATGTGTTTTTACATCAATTCCAACACATTTACCCTAATTTTAACATTTTCACAATTCAACTTAAAAGAGGACAATCCAATCTAATCTAGTAAATCCAATAGAATTCTCAGCCCTTATCCTTGCTGGTTTGTGGTTAGATCCATTGGGTTTACCTCCCTCTCTAATGCATTGGTCCCTAAGTAAAAATTAGCGATTTTCATCCTTCTTGTGGTGGAAACCCTAATTTTTCACCAACACAACAACCTTATTAACTTGTTCACTTACCTTTTCAGGTGTATTTTGATTTATTTTATTCTCATTTGGCCTCATGGAAGCATTGTTGATCAAAGATAGTGCATTGTTCCTGTGTCCTGCAATTTTCATCTCTAACAATGGCACTAAAACGCTTATTTGAGACAAGTTTTGGGTCATATCAAATGGAATAAAGTTCAGTAAGGGTGCAACATAAGCTTCATCAATGTTTGGCTAGGATACTTTGTCTTTCTTAGTAACAAAAGAAACTTTATGGGAGCCATTATAAGGATTTTCTCTTCTCACAATTGAAACAAATTTTTTCTTTGCATTCTTGGGGTTCTTGGCTACTTTATTATTCTCTTTTGTTTTCTTTATAGCATCAATGTTTTTGGCAAGGTTTGATTGTTTCCTTAATAAATAGACTACCAAGTTTTCCCTTATTTGGATTCATAGATCTACTTCTTAGGTTGTAATTGTTCTTTGCCTAAGCAATAACAACAACCAAAAGAGATATAATCTCTTCATCTAATGACCTCCTTAAAATTATTATTTTTTCAATTAATCCAAATTATTTACTAGAGTAGACTGTATCTCCTCGTCACAATCAGAGAAATTTTTTTGATGATAGTTGTCTCTGGGTTGTCTCTATTTGTCAACATCAACCTCTATATAATCCTCTTTCAAATGAGTGTACTCTCCCTCTATAAAATAGAGCTCGGTAAACATCATGTTGATGTCATGGTCTTCTTGACAGTGAGTATCATTACACTCATCAAATGACACTTGAAATTTTTTCATAGGTTATGCCACCACACATTGCACATGTGAGTGGGAAAACTGAAACACCACACACCAAGGATGTTTTTCCACCATATTTTCTTTGGGTTTCTTTAAAGGATCATGAATTTTCTTACTTGAAGAACCCCTTTGATTATTTTGCACTAGTTTTTCATTATGCCAATTAGTATTGTATGACATATCATATCGCTTTTGTGTTATGTCACACTTTTGGGAAATTTGTTTATCACGAGGCAAACCCTTTTCATTTATAGCATGCCTCGTAGCTAAGATCCTTAAGTGCACTCATTACTTTAGCCAAGATGTTTTAGACGTCCTTTAAGATTTTGCAATATCTTCACGACATCTCTCTTTCCCACCTTGCTAGATGCTTCCTATTGTTTTCAATGTGTAATGAAATTTTAAAAGCATCTTCGAGAGATCAAGGCTCTTTATCTCTTAATTCATAGCCCATCTAAGCATCATAGGCATTGCAGTATAATGCAAGGAACATGGATTCATTGGGTCTCATGTATGGGGGAATTTTGTTGAAGACCTTAATGAATCTAGCATAAAAATACAATACTACTTCATTTATTCCTTTGTGAATGCTAGTGATTTCATTAATAACAAACCTCTATTTTATCCCCATACTATTCTCTAAACATCCTCTTAATTTCTTCCCACAAGCTAATGCTTGCATCATGCAAATTCCTATAGCAATTTGTAGTATCCTTTGTTAATGACTATATGAATAGTTTCATTACTACATCTTGAACTTCCATCTCAAAGTTAGGATAATCCTCTCTTGATAAGGCATTATTTCCAGAGAATTTAGGTAGTGCAACCTTGATATCATTATTGATCTCAGGTTAGGATAACTAGGCATACCAATGAAATGTAGTTGCCTATACCTTTCCAATTATACAAGCTTTCTAGAAAGAACATTTTAAGTAACGTGGCCTCCTTGAACTTTAGGATTAGCCTACAAATTTTGCTGAGAAAGAAAATTTCGCGGAATGGCTTGTCAATTTTGTTGTGGAGGAACATTAGGATTTAATACATTTTGATGCACAACATGATTAAGGCCTCCTCGTGGATTTGAATTTGCATACCCACATATCCACCATAAGGGTTATACCCATATTATTGTTTTTCAACCCCAACACTAACATTGAGAGGTTGAGTATATGCATGAGATTATGGGACTGGCATCGTAATTGCAGGATCACTCACTAGTATAGGTAAAACAATAGTAGACGTAGGGATTATCTTTTGTTGAGGAGTAGCTGTGGTAATTTTTATTAATTGGGGTTGTTGGGTAGTAGAAGTGAGACATGAGGTTTGAGGTACATTAGTAGCAAAAGCATTTTGTGAAGACATTCACATAATTTGAACTACTAGCAACATTTGATCCCTCAAAGTCTTGTAATATTTTTGATAATTGCTTGTAAAGCTTCCATTGTTTCAAATTGGGCTTTGAGATTATCCACTTCTCTTAACAACTGTTCATCACTTTGGGGTGTAGTTCTACTGGTCGAAGCATTGTAAGATGTAGAACAAATATTGACATCTATAAAATGAGCTTTAGTAGGTATATAGGCTTCTAACCTCACACAAGGAGAAGTATTTAGAATTGTTGGTACAAAATGGGAAGTAGGGTCCAGTTTAGAATAATGTACTTCTTACATCATATCTTGTTTGACCCTTTGATCTTATATTTAGAATTGTTGGTACAAAATGGGAAGTAGGGTCCAGTTTAGAATAATGTACTTCTTACATCATATCTTGTTTGACCCTTTGATCTTATATTTTTTTAACCACCAGAAAGTTGTTTAATCTCATTCCATTCTAATTCATATTGTGATGAAATTCCAATACCACTCAAAAGTTGTTTAGTTAATGAATTATCATATGGAGGAGTAAGAAAATCACTAGTAGGAGAAGTAGACTTTCCTCCTCATTTAGCAACTTACTTATGGCTTGAAAGTTCTTTGTGTGGTTGTTTTTGGGGATTAATTTGGTATAACAATCTACTCTCGTCTATAATTGCAATTCTTTCTTTACCATCTTTTCTTCACTAATTCAAAAGTAACGACTCACCACCCACAAATGGAAACAAGTAAAAAAAAAATAGAAATTAGTATTAAGAAGATCAAGATATGATGAAATTATCAACCAAATTCATACAAAAACATGTCTTATAAACTAATTATTATATATAAAACACTCTAATCAAAATATGTTTAAAATATTAAAAAAAATATAACAGTTATGAATTGTTATTTTTAATCTATATTTGTGTAATTTCTCCTTCGAATTCTCCCCCATACCTCCCATTTGTACAATAGGGGAAATGACCCAGTAGTTGAGCATGTACCAATTGTTGTGAGGGTTGTTGATACCTTTTGTTCCAAAAATTGAACAAATAAAACCTATTGTTTGAAACAAAAAATATCAATTTTTGTTAGGAAATGTACCAAGAGTTGTTAGGAAATGTACCAATAGTTGTTAAGAAATGTAACCAATCAGGTGATGCCATGTCAGCTGCACAACTATTGGGGTCTCTTTTGCAGCCTATTGGTCTCACTTTTTTTTGGCGCTGTTTTGGACACTTTAACAAAAAGCATGCTGATGTGGCATCACATTTGATGATGCGCACCTGAAACCTTAGTTATAAGCAAGGGACTAGTCAAGTAAGCTGCTGTAAAAAAATCAGAATGATTAGGGTGCACAACTACTCACTACTCAGCCCTTTCCCCTAAGTTTTTTTCCCTTCAATTCTCTTTTCAAAAAGAAAAGAAAGAAAAGCCGGCGCCTATAAACCCAGAGAAAACCATTAAATACATTAAATCGAAACGTAAACCCTAAAAGAACACCCAATAACAGATTTTTTTCTTACGTTTTCTCAGATTTCAAAGAGCCAACGATGGCGAAACCCCTCGCCAGACATACAGTCCGAAGAATGTTAGACACTTGTTCTACAAAGCTGTTGCATCCTCCAACATTTTCTTCTTCAGCGGCAACAGATTTTAGCTTAAATCCATCTTTTCATGGTACACAGCAATCTCTCTATCCTGTTGACAGTTCATTTACATGTTTCATCGTAAAAAATAACACACGATCACTTCAACATGGTCCTGCATTGTTCCACAGCCAAAAATTCTCCACGAAGGTTGAAAAAAGGGAGAAGAAGATTCACCCAGTTACTGGAAAAAAACCTGACAATCCCAGAAATCACAAAAATCCTAAAATTTTTAAATCCAAGTTCTCGGAGCCCGCAAAAATTCCAAAAAAGAAAGAATCAGAATCCAAGCTCACAGAACTCGGAAAAAGACCTAAAGAAACAGAATTGAAGTTCTCAGAATCTTTGGAAATCTCCAGAAGCCCTATTGACCCTAAAAATCGCGAATCCAAGTACTCAGAGTGTGAAAAAGTCCCCCAGAATATCGAATCGAAGCTCTTAGTGTCTGGAAAAAGCTCAAGAAAACTTGAAACTACCGAAAATCCTGATTCCGAGATCTTGGATTCGGAAAAGTTATGCAGCATCCTGAATGGAGACGTAGCTTTGGATGATGTGGTAGAAAAATTAGAGGAGACTTCAATTGAAATGAATCACTCCTTGTTGGACGAAGTGATTCATAAGTCAGACAATGCAGGGAGAAAGGCCTTAGAGTTTTATAAGTGGGCAGTACGACAGCCCAATTGCAAGCCTAATTTGGACAATTTTAATGCTATGATAGATTACTTTGGGAGAAGGAACGACTTCAAGGCAGTGGACAGTTTGCTCAAGGAAAATAAGAATGGTTTAAAGGTTGATCTGAAAACCTTTGAGATCATTGTGAAAAGTCTTGTGAAGGCCGGCAGGGAGAAGAAGACGGTGAATTTTTTTCTTAAGATGGAAGAGTGCGGATTTAAGGCGGACGAGAAAGCTCAGAAAATTGTGGTGCGGGAACTTTGTGATGCAGGGTTTGCGAGTTATGCGGAGAAATTGGTGAAACAGACGGCAGATGTGTACTATCCTGATGAAGAGATCTGTAATACACTTGTCAAGGGATGGTGTGTTGCTGGAAAATTGGATGAGGCAAGAAGAATGGTGAATGAAATGTCAATTGGAAGACTTGCTATGAGTGCCATGGCCTATAATGCTTTGCTTGATTGTGTATGTAGATTGTGCATAGTAAAGGACCCTTTTCGGCTTATGGCTGAGGCAAAGACAATTCTGCTTGAAATGGAGGTGGCAGGGGTGCCTCGTAATGAAGAGACTTTTAATGTCGTGATTACACATTTGTGTGAGATCAGGCAGACATCGGATGCAATGAATCTGTTTGAGGAAATGGAGGGGTATGGATGTTCTCCAAACTTAAAAACTTATGTTGTTCTGATCAGAAGCCTGTTCCTTGCAGCGAGAGTGGCCGAGGGCCATGAAATGCTAGAAAAGATGAAGGAAGCTGGCGTTGAAGCCGGTGATAGAGATTATTTTGAGTTCATCAAAGTTTTATGTAATATTCACAGAGTGGAACATGCACATAAAGTTTTTCTTACAATGAAAGACAATGAATGTCTTCCTGGAAATGCAACATATAAGCTACTCATCAGAAAGCTTTGTGGAGCTGGTCACCCTGACAAAGGCAAGCAACTATTTGATGAAGCCGTTGAAAGGAACTTGATTCCAAGCAATTTAACCGATTTACTTGTGCAGAGCAAAGTTGAAAAGCCTGCACAGGAGAAAAAGAAAATGTCCAAAAAATTGACCTTGGCAATGAAAAAGAAGAAGAGGAACCTGAAACAGAAGAAAATTAGGTTAAGCTTTGTTAAGAAACCGAGAAAGCCAAAGATGATGTGATTGTGAAGTACCTGGTATGTGTTTGTTGATTATTATTCACCGAAATGGTATAGTTAAAAACATTATTTTGTCCTTTTGCATGGTATATATTATTGTTTTTAACAAAGGTCTTCAACTAGTTAAACCTGTGTCACCACAATCAGCTTTTAATTAATTTCAATCAGTTTTCAAATAATTGAGGAGATAAACAACAAATTCTATCCTTACCGATGTCTTTTAAATCCATCCTCTGATTTGGTCTAATGCTAGAAATTATCAGCTAGGAGGTAATAAAATGATGGTTAGCTAATAGGTTTTGATCTTTTCTGTAATATTGTTGACAAGGGTGTATCTTTTAATGAATTGGGACAAGCATATCTGATCACCATAGTTAATGCAATCATCTGCCCTAACTACAGAGCAATCTTCCTCACTCCCTCAGTAAATTCAAACATCTGCCTGAATATCAAAGTGAAATGCACATTTTTCATGAAAGGGGAAAATATTATATCTACATTTTTCATTCTAATTTGCAAATGGAATTTATAATCCAGATTTAGGTGGGAATGTTGCTTTTTTTGACTTATGCCGGGATCAATTTAAATGACTGCTGGTTGCTGCTATAGGTTGCATATTTGGTTGGTTCAGAATGGTCTTGCACCTGCCACTTCCATGGAAGTGTCTGCAGCTATTATACTCGATTTTAACTAGTTTTCTAAAGGCTGAAATATTGTAAGTTATTATGCTTACACTCTTATTTCATGTAGGTAAGTATCATTGCTTAAGTTGAAGCATTCTTGCTATAATTTGCCTTTCTGCATTGAAAGACACATCTTCTCATGGCTGTTAATATTTTTTTACAGTTTTTAAAATATTTTTAATTAAGTCATAAAGGATATGGCATACGGTGGTTCTCAATGGATAGTTTGTGAAATGTGGTGGAATTGTTGAAATGAAGTGTGATATGACCACATAAGTATCTCTCTGGTTGATGATAAATCCCTGTAGGCTGCATGTCAACAACATGGAAGTGATTATTCCAGAATCATAGGATCCATTACCTACAGGCTTTGCATAGATGTTATGTTGTTTATATTTAGACCAGTCGTGTACACTTCTTGTGTGGTTATGAGCAAACTTATGCATATGCAGGAGCTGGAAGAGGATTGCATGGGTAACAGTAAATCTTTAGAGATGAAAGACAAGTGGCAAGAAATCAACTATGCTTTGTTTGCTAACAAACCATTGTTTCCTTTGTCAAGGAAGGTTAGGGGCACTAAGGGGAATTAGTGTGTGTTCTGTAAGCACACAGAAATAGAGGGTTTGAGCTAAAGGTGAGCTGTTGGTGGAAATGGAATGACAAGGAATATAAGTGACGTTGACTACAGGAACAAGGGTTTTCTGGTATTTTTGCTTGATATTTGTTCTTTACCTACTAGTGTTGTAATAAGGAGTGCTTCTAATGGATCATCTAAATGCCACATATCACTAGGTTTAAACTTGAATCAGTTCTGCATTAAGCTGCTTAATTTGTAGCTCAATGACCTATTATATAGTCTTGATCTTTAATGAATGCTTTATAATTCTGTGGCCTACAGATATAAAAGGATAAGTTGCTCCAGCTGCTGTGCTATTTTAACCTAAGTGTATAAGGTTGAGCTGCTTGTAGGGGTATGCTTCTTAAAGCATGGAAAATTGGTCCTCTAAGAATGATGACATTTTGAGATCTCTGTATGCACTTCCAAAGAGTTGGAAGGTGGAAAAGAAAAGTTGTTTTATCTAAGTGTTTTCATTCCTCAAGGGATCATTTTCCTGATTGCAAAGAATACAGGAAGAACTTGAAAATGGACCTACCACACCTGGTAATTTATGGGAAGAAGTGACAATATAATGGTTGCAGATGACCAGGAAGAAGACTGGAGCCTCTGGAAGGAGGTAATGGCTCAATGTCAAGGCCGGAAAAGGAAAACTTAACAAAAAAAAGCTTAGAGATCATCTAAGTCAAGCATTCAAGATTCATGAGATGGATCATACAAAGAAGCAACAAAATATTAAGCAACCTGCAGAAGCAACTTAAAAGCTATAAAGATTAGAAGTGTAGAGAATGCAACACCACCTATTATACTCCTTGAATATAGGAAGAAGCCTTGGGCATGCAACATGGGCATAAGTTTAATTGAATAGAGGCACAAGCAATATGGGCCTTCTAGTTTCAGATTTTAGGACATATGTAATATCCCAGACTTGGATATCGCTTCAAATCTGATATGGGTTTTCGTTTTTGCTCGTATTTTGTTTCATCATATTATAATATTGTGACATGCAAACATGCAGATTGAACATGCAAGATTAACAATACAGTTTTTCAAGGAAATCAATCAATGTAATACAGAGAATCTAAATAAGCCAAGGGTATTCTTTGATTTAGAAAAGTATAACTGTTTACAAACACATGCTGCTGTTACAAATCAAAAGATGCCTAATGCCATCAAGTAACACATACTCGGAATGCCTCCATACATAAAATAACAAACCCCCTGAAAATCTGCAAGATAGATCATCGAATCTCCATGAAAACTGATCAATGATGTGCAACTGTGAATCCTGAGATGAATTCACCAAGTAGGCTGATCTGGGTTTCCATCCAAATAGCCAAAACCTCTAGGGTTTCCCTCCTAGGGTTTAGTGAACTTGCAAGCTAAAGCTCTCAAGCTCTCAAGGAAAAGTTTCTTTGAAAATAACAACTCAAGAATGAATCCTCCTTGCACTTTTTCCTCCTTTTATAATACTTTTCCTCTTTGGAAGTAATACTTTATTTTATTTTTTTAAATTACTTTTCCCCTCAAAAGTGACTTTACTTTATAATTTGTCATTGACGTTAATATAAAGTCACTTTATAAAATAAAGTATGTCCAATTGCTAATTAATTAAATATAAATAATCCCATAGGAACTATTTAACATTTAATTAATTAATTTATTCCCTTAAATAAATCCAACTTGGAGAAAAGGGGACATTACAACATAGGTCTAAAGAGTCGTGAGGCTTTGATGGCAACAGCCACCTTTCCTTCTATATGTACTTCAAGTCGTCCTATCATATTTGCTTGTCCAAAGTCCATCTTCAGTCACCTCACTCTTTAAAGAGTTTAAACCATTGTTTTATTTTTTCTTCCTTATTTTATACAATTCTTTTATTTGTTGTAGACGCTTTTAACCTTTTGTCTCATTTTATTCTTCTATCCTCCCATCTAGCAACACACTTCAGATGTGGGATTCTTGACAAGAAGAGAAAGATGGGAGTTTGTTTCTGTTCGGAATAGAATTTTTTGATGAAAAGCAAGAAAAATTGAGAATCTTGTCTTCCATTTAAACTGTAAAATTGAATGTGGACCAATTTTTTTTTGTCCAAGCTGATTTTGTGTAGGTGAAGTCCTTTAATGTTAATAAGATAATTGTTGACTCAAGTCAGTAGAGATGTCAAAGCATAAAATAACTAAGCTACAACTTTAAATGATCATTTGTATGTATCATTTTATATAACTTAATTTCTAGCTGGTTTTTAGAATTGGCATCATAGCTTTGAAAATAGTTGGCTTTTAGAAGTGGCATCTTAGCTTTCTAAAATTTGTTCATTTGCCTAGCCCATTTATATGCAATTAAATTACAAAAAGTTAGAACTTAGAAGGGATGCTGTTTGTCAAAAAGAACAACAAACAGCACCGGGAGGAAGGGCCAATGGAGAAAAAGGTGCTTGTCTTCAATAGAGTCAAAGGGTCAGCATCCTCATGAATATCACAGGATGGCTAAAACAGAGTTTGATGCTGTTTCACAAGAATGGCTTTGGAGCTCTCCTTTAAAGCAGAAATTTATTGTGTACAGAGGGTTTGCATTGTGCTTATATGTTACATCATCAGCCTGTTATAAGTCAGGTCAATCTTTGGAAACCCTTTTTCTGTGTTTCAAAGCTTGAAGAGAATCAATAACTGTAGTTGAAGAAGGCAGTATTGACAAGAAACCATGTTTTATATTTGTAGCTTTTTCCAAATCAATCCTTGCCATTGTTTCTAAGATGGGACAAGATTTTCGGGTAAGAGTAATGTTGAATTGAAAGTAGATCTTCAACATTAGGGCCTTTTGACTGGGGAACTTGCTTATGGGTCTTCTGCCATATTGAGAAGCAGTAACATTTGATGGAAACTAGTATTTCTTGTTGAAAGACAACAACCCCTTAGAAAAATCTTTTTTGGATCTTTGTCCCCTCCTTCAATTTGACGCCAGCTGCAGTAGTTAATGTTTATTGGTAGGGAGGTAGATAAGTTTGAATTTGAAGTGAGTGGGAGTTTTTTTGTCTTCTGTCATATTGAGAAGCAGTAACATTTGATGGCAACTAGCAATTCTTGTTGAAAGACAACAACCCCTCAGAAAAATCTTTTTTTTGCCCCCTCCTTCAATTTGACGCCAGCTGCAGTAGCTAATGTTTATTGGTAGGGAGGTAGATGAGTTTGAATTTGAAGTGAGTGGGAGTTTTTTGTCTTCTGTCATATTGAGAAGCAGTAACATTTGATAGCAACTAGCATTTCTTGTTGAAAGACAACAACCCCTCAGAAAATCCTTTTTTGGATCTTTGTCCCCTCCTTCAATTTGACACCAGCTGCAGTAGTTAATGTTTATTGGTAGGGGGTAGATGAGAGAGATTTTTGTGTGGCAGAAACAACAATAGTGAAAAAGGAAGAATATTTTGCACCAGTTAGTTTTTGTAGTGAAGTTGCAACCGCAACAGCGTGTGTGTGCAGAGAAGAGGAATGTTACTGCAGCAGCAGAGTTTGTGAAGAGAACATATGATAGAATAGGAGGGAGTGTTGTGCAGTAGCGAGCATCTCTAGAGGAAGAAGGGAACAGTTTGCAGCTCTAGAAAGTGCAGTTACAACAGCTCTAAATGGTTGCAGAAAACAGTCATTGACAGTAGTTCCAGATAACTTAAAAAAAATATTTTTAAACATATTGTGCTACAGTCTACTAGTATGAAAGTTTTTTAAATGATATTGTTGGGATTAATAGAAAGTTTAATTTTTTTTGTTTTTCCGAGTTTTGTCTCCTGTGATCTCTGTAGTGTCTGTTTTTGTGTTTTATTCCATCAAATTGGTATCAGAGCAGCATTCTCTGGGGGTAGTTTAGATTTCGTTCCAACAATTTGGTGTGAGAGCCAAAGGTTTTAGGGTGAATTGGGCATTGAAGATTTATTTGAGTTGCAGACATGCTGGAGAAGACAACAAGAGTTGGCAACAACCATGAAAGATGCCGACTACTGACTGTAGCAATCTGTTTAGTTTTTTGATTCTGATTTCTTTGGCCAGCGGTAGGGGAATTTGGTTTGATATGTTTGTTTTTGAGGTTTTATGTTTTTTACTTCTTTTTTTGTGGTTTTTTTTTTTGTTGTGTTTTTCTAATATATGTGCCTTGGAATTTTAACAATGCAATTGAATAACAATGATATAACATAAATTAATGACTGAAAATAAATTTCAGATTAATTGATTTTCTAACAGCAATTAACAAATGCCAATAAATAGTGGAATTCAACAATGATATGCCAAAATTGGCCTACCAGGAGTCCAACGCCTTGCTTGGAGGGCTGCTTTATTGACTTCAATGAATCTAGATGCCGCTGCAAGAGCTATCAATGTGACCTAACTGCTCCAATGAGCTTTATTCCTCTAAATGATAATTACCAAAAACAAATCTAACACAAATAGACCAAACTGTTGTTGAATCCCTCAAGCCCTCAGGAGACTTCACTAAAAATGGTCAATTTTCCACACTGATATGCTCATATCTCTCTCCAAGGACGTCATAAGCTTGAATGAATGATTCTAATCTTTATTCCTAATGCTGACAATGAGATTTGTACAAAAAAATCCAAAGGTAAACCCTTCAATTTATTTTTAATGAATTCCAAGCAAGGAGAAGTGGGATGGCTGGCCCTGGAATGGTACGGCTGGCACCTAGGAATGAATAGCTTGCTGTAGAATCCTCCAATTTGATTAGAATTTGCTGTCCAAACCCTCTATTTGCTGTCTTAGTTGATTAATTACACGATAGGGTCCTTCAATGACCTGAAATACTGAAAATCGTGCCAAATAAGGTAGGGGCTATGTCCAACCTAAGAGAATATGAGAGATTTCATTCCCAAATCCTTGTCAAATCCTGCAGATCTGAATTTGCAGACTTGCTCCAACTATGATGATGAGAAAAATAATCCAAGAATGCCTCAAAATGCATCGCCCAATTCACTTGATGCCTTTCCAATCTAGGTCGAACCCCACAAAGCATATTTAGAAGATTCTTTGGAATCTTCTTTCTCTAGGAAGTGGCGCCAACTTGGAGGGGAGATATTCATCATGGCTTTGAACCACTTTTTAAGTTATTACTTGCCTAGGGAAAAGGGTCATGTAACTTTTTAAATAAAGTTACTTATTAAATCATATAGTAACTTATAAGTTACTTTTATTAACTTTTTCTAAATTTAGAAAAAGTAACTTTATAACATAAAATTATAAAGTATTATTATTAAGGCCCACCAAAGCAAAATTTGTCTAAGTATAGGTCCCCTTTGGCTAACCCATCATCTCCCAACACTGAACTTCAACTGTGGAGATGGGTGACAGGTGAATTTAAGCATCTGGATGACAACTAGAGAAGTGGGGACATTACAGTCCTCTCTTCCTGGAATTGCTTGTCCTCAAGCAACTGAAGAGCTGGACGCTGTAGAATAGCTTCTCCTTCCCAAGTGGCATCCTCTATGGACAAATCCTTCCATCTAACCAAATATTCTCTGATCACTCTGTTCCTCAATCTCCTTTCATGCCTATCCAGGATCTCAACTAGAACCATAACCAACTTCCCTTCCTCATCCAAAGGAGGTAACACTAAATAAGTCATTGTGCCTTGTCCAATTGCCTTCTTGAGGCAAGATACATAAAGACATTATGAATCCTGCTCTTTGGTGGTAGCTCAATCTCATATGCCACTTCCCCAACTCTCCTCAATACACGGTACAGTCCATAAAATTGGGACTTGAGCTTCTCTGCCCTACTCATCTTCAAAGAACTTTGTCGATAAGGTTGGAGGCACAGGAACACCATGTCTCCAACCTCAAATGATCTCTCAATCCTATGGCGATCGGCATATAGCTTTTGCTGATTCTGAGCTCGCTAAATGTTCTCCTTAAGTGCCTTAAGAATGTCTTGGCTTTCCTAAAGCCAATCCTGTGCCAATGGTGCTCTACTATCTCCAAGTGCCAAATCCATAAATGTCATAGCATCATAACCATATAGTGCACGAAAAGGAGACATATCAATAGACACATGATGTGTCGTGTTGTAGCAAAACTCTCCTAAGTACAACCAACGAACCCATGTACGCTGCTGTCCTGACACATAGTTGTGTAAAAGAACTCATGAACCTACTGTCACGATCACTGACAATGGTCTTGGAAGACCATGGAGGCGAAATATCTCTCTGTAAAATAGATCAGCAATCTGTGAAGTTGTATAATCTGTTGCTATGGGAAAGAAATGAGCATATTTTGTCAACCTGTCCACAACGACATATATGCAATCTCTCCCTTGTACCTTGGAAAGACTAGTGATGAAATCCATCGAAATTCCTATCCATTTTTACTCTGGAATGGGTAATGGTTGCAGCAGACCAGCAGGGTATGTATTTTTAATTTTATTTTGTTGGCAAGTAATACATTCCCTTACATGCTGTAAAACATCATCTTTGAGGCCCTTCCAAGTGAACCTCTCTCCAATTTGCCTGTAAGTCTTACCATACCCCTGATGTCCTGCTACAAGAGTGTCATGAAAAGCATGTAAAATCTGATTTTTCAGTTTAGATTCCGGAACCGAATATATTCTTCCCTTGTAGTAAATTACATCATCCACAACCGTGTACCTGCCATCCTGAATGATCTCATCCATAATCTCACAAGCATGCTGATTTTTGGAATATTCTACCAAAAGTTGAGATTTCCAATCAGCTGAAATCTCATTCAATGAACAAAGAGCAGCAATAGAATGCTTCCTAGATAATGCATCAGCAACAACATTCTTTTTTCCCTTGACATATTCAATGTCAAAATCATATGCTTGGATCTTACTGACCCATTTTTGCTGCCTTTCATTGAGATCTTTTTGTTCTAGAAAGTACTTAAGGTTGTTATGATCAATTTTAACAATGAATTTCCTTCCCACTAAGTACTGTTTGAATTTTGTGAGAGCATACATGATAGCCAACATTTCTTTATCATATGTAGAGCATAATTTTTCATTGTCCTTCAGTTTTCTACTCTCATGCACAATAGGATGATGATTTTGCATAAGTACTGCATCCACACCTTCTCCTGAAGCATCACATTCAAGCACAAAAGGTTGGGTGAAATCAGGAAGTGCCAACACAGGACAAGTGCTCATCACCTGCTTAAGCCTATCAAATACCTCCTGTGCCTCCTGAGTCCATTTGAAAGGCCCCTTCCTGGCGAGATTTGTCAAAGGTGCTGCAAGTTGAGAATAACCTCTAACAAACCTCCTGTAATAAGCACATAACCCAAGAAAACCAGACAATTCTGAAATGTTGGTGGTGGCCAATCAAGAATAGCTTGGATCTTTTCCTAATGAACTTTGACTCCATCAACTCCTATCACATGAGCCAATTATAAAATCTCAGTGAGCCCAAATTCACATTTGTACATCTTAGCATACATGACTGAGATTCCATAATGTTCAACACCTCATCTAAGTGCCTCAGATGCTCCTCCCATGATCTGCTGTAAATCAAGATATCATCAAAAGACACCAACACAAATTTACGCATATGCTTATTAAATATGTGGTTCATGCATGACTGAAATGTAGTAGGGGCGTTAGTGAGATTGGAAGGCATTGCTAAGAACTCATAATGACCGTAATGACACCTGAAAGCTGTTTTGTGAATAGTTGATTCTCGTACCTTAATCTGATGGTACCTCGATTGAAGATCAATCTTTGAAAAATAAATTGCGCAATGAAGCTCATCCAACAACTCATCAATGCGAGGAATGGGATACCGGTTCTTAATGGTTTTCTTGTTAAGTTCTTGGTAGTCAATACACATGCATAGGGTCCCATCCTCCTTCTTCACCAGCACAACTGAAGAAGCACAGGGACTAGAACTCGGTCTAATGAATCCCATGCCCAAAAGTTCCTTGATGGTCTTCTCTATCTCATCTTTGTAGGCCTTAGGATGGCGGTAGGGAGTGGTCATGACTGGTTTTGCTCCCTCTTCTAATTCTATCACATGCTCAAAGCCTCTGTCAGGCGGTACACCAGGTGGTATATCACTAAACACCTCTCCATGCCTGTCTAAAATCTGCTGTATATCAATGTGATAAGTTTTGCCATCCTGAGATGAAGGTGCTTTAGGTGAAATAAAGCACTGTGTTGCCCAAAGGATATCTCTGTGCCTGATAATAGTCTCCATCTTGTGAGAATAAACCTCCTTGGGGCCTCCATTTGACAATGCCCTCAATATTCTCTTCTTACCATCAACTGAGAACTCTAACTGCATCCTGTGGTGGTCAATAACATATCTGCCAATCCCCTGTAACCACTGCATACCAATAACTGCATCATAATCCTCTAATGGTAATATATAAAAATCATCTGTCAAAGTGTAGTCTCTCATCTGGATACTGAGCTGAGGAATCCTCCTAGTAAATCCCAACACTCCACCATTTGCTACCTTCACACCAAATCCTGAAAATTCCTTTGTCTGTAACCCACGTTTCTCTACCAAGTGCTGATCAATAAAGTTATGCGTTGCTCCAGTATCTACTAAACACACTACACGCTGCCCCTGAATAGTTCCCATCAATTTGAAGGCGTGGAACTTAGGGTAGCTGGAAAGAGTGGCCACAGTGACATTGGCCGTAGCCTGTGCATCAGTAGAATCAAGCTCTATATGTGGCGGCTCAATATGCAATCCCTCATCATCAGTGTTCTGTATGTGCTCATCCTCCACATTTGAGCCCACCTCAATGAGATGGGCTTTGCCTTTGCGAAGGCATCTGTGACCTGGTTCCCAAGGTTCCTTACAAGTAAAACACAGTTTCTTTCTCCTCAATTTATTTCTAGACTCCTAATCAATCTTAGGAGAAGATGTGTTCCCCTTTTGCGAATTAAAAGGCTTTTGGAAGGGTTTGGAGTTCTTGGGAAAGTTTTTGTTTTGCTGAAAAGTGGAGGGTGGAGACGTGGTGTCCAAGTTCAAAGTAAGCTGTATGGCCTCCTGTAGAGTCTTAGGCTTCAAAGCATTGACTAAACCACGATATCTCTCCTGAAGACCCTCAATGAAAAACATCACTACCCTCTTATCGGACATCTCGGGTACCATCACTACTACGTTGAAATTCATTAATATAAGTCTCCACATGTCCTTTCTGTTTTAGAAGAGCTAAATCCCTATATTAGAGTTCCACATCTTTCTTGTCAAACCTGGCAATCAATCTCTCTGTGAACTCTAGGTATGAATGGATAAGAGCATGATTCTGAGTGACTAATCCATGGTGTCGCCAGTCATGTGCGACACTCTCCAAATGCAGGACAATAAACCGAATGGCTTCATTTTCAGTCATGGGTTTCAAGGATAGGTATATGTCCAACTTATGAACCCACACTTGTGCACTAATGGAGCCACTCCATCAAAAGTGGATAAAGTCAACTTATCGGTAGCTTTCTTCAGATCATTATTCCACTGCTGTCTCGGTCCCCTGTCATTTTGTCCCCTCATAGAATCACGACGTTGCATACAATATTGACGCAATGGAAATGCATCTCTGACATGTGCTGGAAGTCGAGCCCACTCATTGTTGGCAGCCATAACTGTATCTTGGAAAGTGATTCCATTATGAGGATCAGCCAATGGTGGTTCAATGCTAGGAGTGAACCGAGGAAGCATAGGCCTATCAACGGTCCTAGTACGAGTCCTGTCTCTTCGTGGTGAGATGGATGCGCGTCCCAGGGAAGATGGAGTCCTACTACTGCCACGACTCCCTGCAAGTAAAACTGTCCTACTACGGCTTCTACGCCTTCCCCTATTGTTACCCAAATCCATCTTGTCCAATGTGTCCTGTAACCTGTTAATAGCTTGAACAATTCTTGGCTGCGATTCAGCCAAACTCCTCATGATCTCATCAGGATTGAGTGGAGCCTGTCTCTCCTGTCTGGACGGGCTCCTATGTCCCATTGGAATATCACCCATATCAGTTTCAAATGGTGGTTTAGTGACAAAGTTTAAATCCACTCTAGGTCTCCTGTGTGTGTAAAAACTAAAACCTGTAAGTTCCAAATCTGCCTCGATGCATAGTATTACTTTGATGACCCCCAGGCTGGGAGGATCATCGCTCTAATACCACTGAAAGATGTCGACTACTGACTGTAGTAATCCAACTTAGTTTTTTGATTCTGATTTCTTTGGCTAGTGGTAGGGGAATTTGGTTTGATATGTTTGTTTTTGTGGTTTTATGTTTTTTTTTTGTGTTTTTGCAATATATGTGCATTGGAATTTTGACAATGCAATTGAATACCAATGATATAACATAAACTAATGACTGAAAATAAATTTCAGATACTTATTTTCTAACAGCAATAAACAAATGTCAATAAATAGTTGAATTCAACAATGATATGCCATTGCTTGGAGGGCTGCTTTATTGACTTCAATGAATCTAGATGCTGCTACAAAAGCTATCAATGTGACCTAACTGCTCCAAAGCTTTATTTTGCTCCAATGAGCTTTATTCCTCTAAATGATAATTACCAAAACCAAATCTATAACACAAATAGACCAAACTGCTGCTGAATCCCTCAGGCCCGCAAGAGAGTTCACTGAAAATGGTCAATTTTTCACACTGATTTGCTCATATCTCTCTCCAAGGACTTCATAAGCCTGAATGAATGATTCGAATCTTTATTCCTAATGCTGACAATGAGAGTTGTACAAAAAAATCCCAAGGTAAACCCTTCAATTTATTTTTAATGAATTCCAGGCAATGAGAAGTGGTACGGCTAGCATCTAGGAATGAATAGCTTGCTGTAGAATCCTCCAATTTGATTAGAATTTGCTGTCCAAACCCTCTACTTGCTGTCTTAGCTGATTAATCACACAATAGAGTCCTTCAATGATTTGAAATACTGAAAATCATGCCAAATAAGGTAGGGGCTACGTCCAACCTGAGAGAATATGGGAGATTTCATTCCCAAATCCTTGTCAAATCTTGCAGATCTGAATTTGCAGACTTGCTCCAAATATGATGATGAGAAAAATAATCCAAGAATGCTTCAAAATGCATCGCCCAATTCAGCTTATGCCTTTCCAACCTAGGTCGAACCCACAAAGAGAAGATGAATCTTCTTTCTCTAGGAAGTGGTGCCAACTTGGAGGGGAGATAATCATCATGACTTTGAACCACTTTTTAAGTTATTACTTGCCTAGGGAAAATGGTCATGTAACTTTTTAAATAAAGTTACTTGTTAAATCATATAGTAATTTATAAGTTACTTTTATTAACTTTTTAAATTTAGAAAAAGTAACTTTATAACATAAAATTACAAAGTATTATTATTAAGGCCCACCAAAGCAAAATTTGTCTCAATATGGGTCCCCTTTGGCTAACCCATCATCTCCCAACACTGAACTTCACCTGTGGAGATGGGTGACAGGGGAATTTAAGCATCTGGATAGCAACTAGAGAAGCGGGGACATTACAAACCACCATCTTTTAATGGGCAGAACTATGATATGTGGGCTAAGAAGATGAAGAGTATAATGGTAGTAAATGATTTGTGGGAGCTTGTGGTCGATGGATTCATATATGTGATTGACCCAACAATGTATGCAGCCCTCACAAACAACCAAAAGACCCAGTTGAAGGAGACAAGAAGAAAGAATGCAAAAGCCCTTACTTTGATAGAGGCAGCTAAAGTAGAGATAATATTCCCTAGAATAGCAGCAACTAATTATGCAAAGGAAGCTTGGGAAATCCTCAAAATCAGCTACAAGGGGATTGATAAGGTGAAATTGGTGAAGATCCAAATTCTCCGAAGAGATTTTGAAACTCTCCAAGTGAAGGACAGTGGGTCTATTTCAGACTTTAATACAAGAGTTTCTGGTTTGATAAACCTGTTGAGGATAAATGGTGAAACCATGAAAGAGCACAGGATTGTGGAGAAAACCTTCGGAAGTCTAAACTCAAAGTTTGATGCCTTAGTCATTGTCATTGAAGATGCCAAAGACCTCTCATAGTTGACAGTTGATGAGTTGATGGGTTCCGTACAAACCCATGAGCAATGCTTAAATTGACATGCACCTTTTTCCCAATAGCAAGCGTTTAAAGCTCAATTCAATGCAAGAGACAGGGAGAGAGGTAAAAACAGATTTGAAGGAAGCTCGAGAGGTAGATGTAGATTCAACTTCAGAAGAGGCAGCTTTAGATGGATCAATAGTCTAGATGGACAAGCAGCTGTTAGTCCACCTCTTAAGCCAAGAAAAATAGCAGTAGCTCAAGTCAAACGTATGATAAAAGCAATGTGCAGTGTTATTATTGCCACAAGTATGGTCATTAATGTTGGAAAAAGCAGTGTGATCAGTTAAAACAAAGTGCAATGGCTAATGAGAAAGTGGTTGAAGTTGATCAGTCATATGCCTTCGTCATGTTCGACATTGGTGAGCAAGGCAGTGTTGAAGTATGGTATTTGGACAACGGTTGAAGCAACAACATGAGTGGTAATGAAAGCTTGTTTGCATTCATTCACAAGAATGTCAAGTTTGAAATTTAAATGGGGAACAATGAAATGATTCCAATTGTGGGCAAAGGGTTTGTTATGATCTGCACCAAGCATGGTGACAAAAAGGAGATTGAGAATTTCTATCTTGCTGCATGGATAAAACATAACTTGTTGAGTGTTGGACAGTTGGTCCAAAGAGGTTACAAAATGCTGATGGAGAAAGGTGAATGCATCATCTTTAACAAAAATGGGAGAAAAATGTTGTAGCAGCAGCCCCAATGACAAGGAATCGAATGTTCCCTTTGAGGATAGGAATCTACTCGTGAACCCAATTTGTAGTTGCACCTCCCAAGCATGAGAAACGTACAATAGTACAACAACCACCGATTTTCAAGATGGTCATCCGAGACCCCTCTAGGCTCTGGCATCTAAGGTATGCTTGTTTGAGTTATTTCGAACTGAATCTTTTGTCCAAGAAGTGTATGGTTAGAGTATTACCAACTATAGTAGAGACTAGTGGTAGACGTGAAGCTGGCATTTTAGGCAAGCAGCATAGACAACCCTTTCAATCAAGGAATTCTAGAAGGGCAAGAACACTATTGGAGCTGGTGCATACATATTGTGTGGCTCTGTGTTAACTTTAACAATAGGAAGAAGCCAATAATCATGACCATCATGACCTTCATTGATGACTACAATTGAAGGCATGGGTCTATTTTTTGAAACACAAGTCCGAAGCTTTTGAGAAGTTCAAAGTGTTTAAGGCCAAGGCTGAGAAGGAAAGTGGACACTTCATTAAGGTCCTCAGGTTAGATAGAAGGGGAGAGTATACCTCCAATGAATTGGTGAGTTTTTGTAGGAATGAAGACATCAAAAAAGAGATGACAACTAGTGATGCTCTGTAGAAAAATGGAGATTCTCAGAGGAAGAATAGGATCGTTGTGGATATGGCAATAAGTATGTTGAAATCCAAGGGAATTACAAATGAATGTTGGGGTGAAGCTGTTGCAACAATAGTTTATTTGATAAATAGAAGTCCCACAAAGTGTGTACGTGATAAGATTCCATAAGAAGCATGGACAAAATGTAAATGGATCATTGAGCACCTTAGAGTGTTTAGGTGTGTGTCATATGTATTTGTGCCAAAAGAGAAGGGACAAAAGTTGGATAAGGATGTGTGGGACATTTCACAATTCTTCTTTTGGGCCTCCTGAGGATTGGAGTTTCTTTGCAGTGGAGATTGCTTGGGGACAAGCAATTTCAGGGAGGGCGGACTGTAATGTCCCCATTTTGCGAGCATCAGAGTTTGTAAGAATTAGCCTATCATTTGACCCTCGTAGGCTAACAATTATTGATAGAGGACCTCGTGTGGCAGTTACTTGGTGATTAGAACCCACACCCGGTGGACTCTAACCAACCACAATTTTCTACCTTTGTTTGATTTTTTCAATGTTTTCAGTGTTTGGGTTTTGCTTGAGTTTTCAATGATGTTTCACCAAGGAATAAAGAAAGTGCAAATAACATATGCTGCAAACTAGAGTATGGAAATGAGAGCTACAGCCATAAGCATTTTATCGAACATTTGCCATGCAATTCCTATTATGAAATGTTGACTTTCAGCTAGGGACATTAAGACAAACAGTTATCTTGCAAACTGAAATAAATACTACAAATATATCATATGCAACTCCTTTTTATTGATGTCCCAATTACCACAGATATGAAAGGGCCAAGACTCTTGGCTGACAGCTGAATATGATATGAAACAAAATACCCAGGTCTGAGTACAATGGCAGCATACAACCAACTTCGAATGTCTATTAAATACTGAAATTAAATGCAAGAGAACCTGATCCAATGAAGCGCCTACGTTGTGGGTAATGTAGCAACTCAACTACCATGTAAATTGTGAAGCAACATGTGTGGCTGCTGCTGCTATAGTACGGCCTCCAACAATTATAAATTCTGCCCAAATTCCAATGTCATGACAGCAGCAACTAATCTGGAAATGAGCAGCAATTAAAACCCTTGAAGAACCCTTGAGTAGACTCAACTAAGATGCAATATACTGTAGCGATTTTACTATTCACGTATCACTGTAGCGTTTCACTATTCACGAGTTACTGTTCATGCGCACTGTTCACGGCACTGTAGCGCACTGCTCACGGCACTGTAGCAGTGGATGAAATAACTTGCAATCTGCTCTTAAAACCTTGAATAACTTGTTGATAATCTCTCCCAACAAGAATGATATAACTCCATGTGCCAAAGAAGGATGATTCACAACCAACTATAAATGTTCTTCAACAATAAACTTCAAACCCTTGTAGAAAACTTCACCAATTTGCACAAATGAAAGAACTGAAGTATTCTTTCCCACAACTGCAATAATTCAGATGTTATTTCACACCTTCAAAATTGCTATCAATAGGAAGTTTTCGTTTCCTATGATCAAAGAAGAAAATTGCGAAAGCCCTAGGCTCCACAATAAAAATCAATCAAAATACTATTCATCAACTGGATGCCGAGAATGAACTCTTGCCTTTCCTTTTATTCTTTCCTTAAGAGAGCTCAAACACCTTCCTGGCCAATGTGGGATAAAAGATTTATTCCCACATTAAATTATTCACTTAACGCACTTTATTATATTAAAGTGACTTTATTATTATAAAGTTACTTTAGAACTTTATAATAATATTAAAATATTAAATAAATCACTTAAGTCACTTAAACTTTAATATCTCTTGATGTACTTGTCTGATTGCTAAGCCGTCTGAGCCAGGAGTCGACTCTCCCTGTTCTCCATGTGATTGGATGCCTGTCTAAAAATAGAAACCCTGAATAGTGACTTACTATAAATAGTAAGTATGTGGAACTGAGTCTAGAAATAGCTGCAAAGGCCCAATCAAGGTCGACACTGCCAATAAGCTCTGTTCAGGTGTCTTTCTATTAATAGGAACCCTGACTCTCCCAAAATAGTAACTTACTATAAATAGTAAGTGTGCCAATCTGAGT
Source organism: Cryptomeria japonica (assembly GCF_030272615.1). Taxonomy (NCBI): domain Eukaryota; kingdom Viridiplantae; phylum Streptophyta; class Pinopsida; order Cupressales; family Cupressaceae; genus Cryptomeria; species Cryptomeria japonica. The sequence goes on along the minus strand of NC_081409.1, from coordinate 307,046,246 downwards.
CAAAAAACCTGTGCAAAGGCCAAAACCTGAATCCAGCTGAAGAGTAATGTCTCTAATCACCAAGTAACTGCCACACGAGGCCCTCTATCAATAATTGTTAGCCTACGAGGGTCAAATGATAAGCTAATTCTTACAAACTCTGATGCTCGCAAAATGGGGACATTACAAATTACAAATGAATGTTGGGGTGAAGTTGTTGCAACAATAGTTTATTTGATAAATAGAAGTCCCACAAAGTGTGTACGTGATAAGATTCCATAAGAAGCATGGACAAAATGTAAATGGATCATTGAGCACCTTAGAGTGTTTAGGTGTGTGGCATATGTATTTGTGCCAAAAGAGAAGGGACAAAAGTTGGATGGCAAAGGTGAGAATTGCATCTTTGTGGGCTACAATGAAGAGTCCAAGGCATATAGATTGTATAGACTTGTCGCGAAGAAAATTATGATTAGCAAGGATGTAGAGTTCATTGAAAAGAGCCATGGAATGGCATGGTGTACATCTCTTTCCATTGATTATGAAGAGGAAGGGTATGAAGAATAGCAAGGTAATCCTACAACAGGTTTGGAGCCTAGTAGTCAACACTAGAGATCACCTACAACAGATAGGGAGCTAAACACACAACTCCAAAGCTCACAAGTAGTTGCATAGTCCTCAAGAGAGCTCAAGAGACCTACACACTCTACAACTTTGGAGACTTTTTGCACAGTCCAGTAGTAGTAGCGAGAGTTGAAACCCCTCTTGCCTCCCTATTCCCAAGAAAGACAAAATCTGTATGAAGATGAATTGGATGAAAATATGAATTTTGCATTATTTTTTTTCGATCAGTAATAGATTTGTATAATTTATTTATTGATAATGTTAAAATCTTTACATATTAGAGGACTTAATTATGCCATTCACTATAATCAACTTACTTGACACATTCACCATACCACCCTAGAACCAACATCCAAACAAAACCCAAAAAGAATTACAAAAAAGGTCATATTATGGCCAATCCAAGCCACCCCCAGAGACTAGATAAAATAGATCCATGTTTCAACTAGTCCAAGCTACCCCACAAAAACCCCATTTGCCATACATACTCAAGTATACATCGTTTAAAACAAAAACTAGATCAACCCGTCAAGCCGTACCACCAGTAGAAAACAAAAATGTAGGGCAAACACTAACCTTCACAAAAATTGTAACATATATCTTCAGATCTAAAGGGCCGTTAATCTAGTAGTCATTGGGATCAAAGACCAAACACCACTTATTGTCGCTTTGTGCTGCCTTTCGCCTAGTAGCCAGCTCTGCCTCTTTCTCTTGTAGAAGTCCTTAAGCTCTTGTTCTCCATTCTTCCTCGTTCGACATGGTGCACAATGACTTCCGTCACTTCCCTGGGAGGGGAAAACAAAAAGAAAGCTCCAAGTCTTCAACTATCTATTCTCCTATCAACCTTTTTAGATGATTTTCTGCTAACCAAGCATAGTATGTAGCAGCTCAAAGTCTAACTACATGACGCACTTCACCTTACATGCACAAGTCTTAAAAATAGAAGCAACACAAAGTCTACAAGCTATCTTCCCACTTGAGCTTTCCACACTAGCGTCAAACATGATAAGCAACTCAAAGTCTGCAAGCCCAAATCTGAAAACCAAACATATAACTCTAAATACAATTAGCAGCTCAAAGTCTGCAATATTGAATTTAAATCTCTCTTGAACAATAGAACAAAAATCACAATCAACTCCAGTAAATGTCGTCACATAACAACTTGAATTGGCACAAAGTCTCAACACAATTCGCCTCTTTTATTGAAAGCAATTTGATTTACATCTAAGCTCAAAGTTTTAGAGTGCACATACAAACTGACAGAATAATGTTGCATTGCCAAAAAATCCAAATTACAATAGACCCCCTCAAGTATTTATAGGAGAGGAGCCTTGAGAAAAATGTGGGAGGATCCTAACTAACTTGAGAAATTCTCTCAACCTCCATGACTTATTCCAACTACAGTCCTAATTGAACTCAACTTGTAATTGCTTTACATGTAATTACAAAAGTGCAAGTGATGAGTTAACTTGCAATTACAAAGTTATTTTTTACATGTAACTTGTCAAAACAAAATTACAAATGTATAATTGAGATTATTCTCTGTGTCTAAAGACATGACTCTAACTGCATCATCCTTTGTCTGTGATGATCTTCATGTTGCTTCAGGATGCTAGAACTTGAAGTATTCTGGATTGGTAAAGACATCTTGAACCGGAACGAATTTGCATCCTTAATAATCTTTGTGTCCTTGGCCAACGAACTTCAACCTTATCTTCTTGCTTGGGGTAGTACTGGCTTTTCAGGAGGGAAAGGGCTGTCATGACCATCTTTGTCTTTAAAGCATTCTATGCTCTCAACCATGAATTGTTGTTGTATTTATTTTTTGTATCATCCTCCAATCTTGAAATCTGCTTGAAAAATAAGGCGCATGCCTTAATCCATTGATTTGGTAGATCGTGTGTGCAAACCGAACTGACAAAGGGAGGGATAAACTGATGCAAAAATGGGCTCACAAGTGAATTTCGGGTTTTGAAAGCTGCATTACATGTGTGGAAAAACAAGAGCATTAACTTGCAATTGTGGAGAACAAACATGTAACTTCATATGTGTAATGGGTAAACACAAGTTTGCACTTGTAATTGGACCTTTAAGACTCATTTTCAAGCGTTGTTTGAGTGCATTTTGGACCAATTTCGGGTTTTGGGGAACGTTTTGCAAGTATACAAGTGGGGAAGAACAAATGTGCAATCAGACTTTTGAAACCCGAATGCAAGTATACTTGTAAAAAGGAAAATGAAGTAGTGGGTGAAAAATGAGATTTTGACATGTAGGAAATGGTGCGAATGGTATGTACGGCTGATGGCAATGAATATGAGTGAAAATGAAAAGATTTTGGGAAGATCATCTTTATGAAAATGGGAAGAACTTTCAACTAGTTATCAAGTTTTAGAAACCCGATTCTGAAAGGATGAGCATTTTTCCAACTTTGAAACTTGGAATTTCAACAAAAGATGGTTAAGATTTTTCAACCAAAGGGGTAGATCAACTATTTTCATCTCACTTGTAATCGGGTTTTTGAATCCCGAATGGAAGCAAAGAGGGAAAATGGGGAAAGACAATGCAATTTGCAAATTAATTTGCAAACTTGGAACAAAGGGGAAAATCTCTCACAAAACCGATTTTAGGCAAGATCAAAACAAAATTAACATATATACAACTTGATCAAGGAAACACAAACAAACTAAAACAAGAAAAGAAAGCAAAAACAAGAGAAGAAAACATACCTTGATCAACAAAAATGACCTCCCAAGAACAAGAAGCAATCCTTGAAAGAAGAGATTGAATCTCTTAAATAGACAACAAACCAAACTCCAAACACCCTAGCCACGTTTTTGAAAAAACGTCAAATGGATCAAAATGCCCATCCAAAGCATGAAGAATCGGTTAAGTCAAGCATTCAACCTCCACACCTAGATGAATGAAGCCAAAACAACTTAGGAGAGGTAAGATTCGTGGCATTTCAAGAAGAAAATCGTGGCATTTCAAGAAATACGTGTTTGCTGTTTGAAGGTCATTTAATCAGCAAAACGTCTTCCAAATGGCATGAAAGGAGTTGAAAGATGCATGAAAATAGCAAGGAAACCTAAACACCTTCTTCCTTCTTGAATCTCTCCACAAAAACCGTTGGAAATTTTCAACAAAATCCACCTCTATAGCTGGTCGGGTTCTTGACAATGAATGACAAGTTTAAATTTGCAAAGAACAAAGGAAATCGGGTTTCTAAAACCCATTTGCAAGCTTAAAAATGTCACTTTTTCATGCATAAGGCAAAATCGGGTTTGTGAGAGCAAGCAATAAGTTTAAAATTCATGTAAAAGGGAAATAAAACTCCCTTTACAAGTTTTAAACAACACAACAAAAGACATGTAAAGGGAAAATAAAATTACTTTTACAAGTCACAAAAATAACTAAAAAAAAAAACTTGTAATAGGGAAATAAAATCCCTATTACAACTTAAAGTGACTTTATAAAACTTATAATGGAGGAGAAAAACCCCTACCATAATTTAAAATCACTTAAGTGAAACTTTTTAAATAAATTACAAGTTTTGTTTTAACTTTATAATTTAAAGTTCACTTGTAATATGTTCAAAAAGTTCCTACAATGATTAAAAAGTCAAAAAGCAACAAGGGGGAAATAAAAAGTAAGCTACAAGTTCTATTTTTCATAAAATGCACTTGTAATTGACTTAAAATTTCCCTACAACACTAAGACAAAAGAAAAATAAAACTTGCAATCCAAGGAAAATTTCCCACTTGCAATCAAGAAGGAAAAATATAGCAAACGAACTTAGAATGCGATGAAATTTGAAACGTGGATCGAGGATGGATTGAGGATTTAGCCAGTCCAAGGGTGAAGCAAAATTTTTTCTCGGAAAGCATGCATCTAACGGCCCTTGATTACCTTTTGAAGCTCCATCAACATTAACCTTAATCCATCCAACCTTAGGTTTCTCCCAATCAACGTCCTCCGAGCTGAAACCTAGATTATCCCGAGTCGGTCCATTAACAATTCTATAAATTTTGCATTATTATTCTCAAAGTGATCCAATTTATTTTGAAGAGTTTGTGAAAGAAGAGAACTGGTGTGAAGCCATAGATGTGGAGATAAATGCATTCGAGAGTAATAGAACATGGGAGCTAATTGATTTGCTTCTTGGTAAACAAGTGATTGGTGTGAAGTGGGTCTATAAGAAAAAAAGTAATGTTGAAGGAAGGATTGAAAGGCATAAAGCAAGGCTGGTTGTTAAGGGATACAAACAACAACCTAGAAGAAATTATGATGAGACGTATGCTCTAGTTGCAAGGACGGAAATTGTGCAACCAGTCTTAGTGATAATAGCCCAACACAAGTGGAAGCTATTTCAAATGGATGTGAAGCCAACATTCTTGAATGGAGTGTTGAAGGAAATGTACGTTGGGCAGCCATTTGGTTAGGAAGTTCCAGGGCAAGAAAACAAAGTGTATAGGCTGAAGAAAGATCTTTGTGGGCTGAAGCAAGCACCATGGGCCTGGTACAACAAAGTAGACTCATATTTGTTGAGCAATGATTTTAGTGAAAACAGTGGTGAACTCACTCTCTACATCAAGGCAAGTGATGGTAAGATTTTATTAGTTATCTAACTTATCTTGTATGTAGATGATTTAGTTTTCACAGGGAATGATGATTTCCTCAATGCTGATTTCAAAGAAGCCATGAAAAGAGAGTTTGAGATTACGGATGTAGGCATGTTAAAGTATCTTCTAGACATAGAAATAAAACAAATGAAGCATGGTATTTTTATCTCTCAAGCAAAGTATGCAGCAAACATTTTAAAGAGGTTTGAAATGCAAAACAACAGGCCTGCACCAACACCAGCAGCCACAGGTTTGAAATTAAGTGAGGATTGCAGCAACAATGTGAACCCAACCTTGTCCAACAATTAAGCTTGATATAATGCACATAGTAAGCCTGACTTCAAGATTTATGGAGACTCCAAAGGACACATTGGCAAGCAGTTAAAAGGATCCTAAGGTATGTAAATGGCACCAATGGATATTGTATTTTGTATAATGCAGTAAATGAGGTTAGGCTAGTTGGATACATTGACAGTGATTGGGAAGGAAGTGTAGATGATCAAAAGAGCACATTAGGTAATGTGTTCCATTTGGGTTTAGGAGCCATTTCATAAGCTTTCAAGAAACAACCCATTTTTTTCTCTTTCCATAGCTAAAGCTAAATATATAACAGCACATGCAATAGCATGTCAAGCTATTTGGCTATGGAGAATCCTATCAGATTTGAAAGAAGAACAAGAAGATAGCAACATAAATCTGTAATAAATCTGGATTAATTGCAATTTTTATAAAATCAGAGTTGATGCTGATTTATTCCCTAGAAAATTCACAGATTAAAAAATTGTCGATTGTCAGTCAATAATCTTTTGCCATTTAAATCACGTTGACAATCGTGTTAATATCCGGAAAATAATGCATCTAATTTTCCCGTCTTCAACAAACTTGCTAAACCCTAAAAATCAGCACTATTTTTTTATAAAATTCCAGTTTGACGTTTTCAGACAAAATTGCACATGTACTTTGACTAGGATGCGAACGGCTTCAGGTATCCTATATATCCTGAGTAAAATTTGAGGAGAGTTGCAGAGAGTCATTAGCTTCAGGTAGGCAATTTTATATTTCCAGGATAACAACAATTTTACACTTGTATTTAAATAAGTGTTTGCATTCTACAAAAAGTGTTTGGTTTTCGTTTGAAACATCTCCATCTTGATGTTGATATTACTATTGTCATTATTTCAAGGAATTTCCGTAAGTGGATATAGAGTTGTCTTCATCAATTTTTGTGGATCATTTGTACTTCAATATCTTAAGAAGTATGACATAGAATTTAGTTTTGTACCTCAACAGAAAATTTAAGAAGATAAATCATTTCCTGCTATAATCAATTTCCAGTGGTTACAATATAAAATTCGAGAAAAAATCTTGTCACTACTTCTTGTCATCGCGCGCACACACACACACACACACACACACACACACAGATAGACAGACACACAGACACAGACATAGACACGGACACGGGCACAGACACAGACATAGACACGGACACAGGCACAGACACAGACATAGACACGGACACAGGCACAGAAACAGACACACACACTTTAAAGAAATATACAGAATTGTAATTCCAAATGCCAATTGCCAAAATGGTAATGATAAATTTAAATATTATATCAATGCCAATTGATAGTTAAATGATTTGAGGTTCAGCAATGATAAGCTGCATGAGGGTTTTTGGATCCTTTTTTTGTTACTTTTTGGCACCCGGCGGCTTTGGGTATGCCTGGTTCGTACCCTGGGCGTACTTAGATGCCCGGGTACTTACCCAAGGCATACCCTCGGGCGAACCCATACCCAGATGTACTTGGTACAGGATGCCTTAAGGGCATACCTGGTAACATAGGTTTAACTCTATTTTAGTTGCTCTCTATATCTCTATTTTTGTCTCTTTTTCTACAATTTTTTGATGTTTTTTTTAATTCAAATTTTAACGACTTTTTCTGATTTTTTCAAAAAATCTTATACTTTTGGTTTGCAGATTTTTTGCCCAAATTATTTCTATATTTTGTGTAATGTACCATTAATGGCCTTGATGAAGAATCCAATCTTCCATGGATGAAGCAAGTATGTAGAAATCAAGGATCATTTTATAGGGGAGCTAGTTGAACATGGAGAAATAGAAGTTCAGTATAGTAGGTTTGAGCAATAGCTTGCAGACATGTTTACTAAGCCACTCACAAGAGATAGTTTGAGTGCCTGAGAATCAATTTGGGCATCATGGACATAGTGGCAGCCTCTCTGGAGCTCTCAGAAGTAGCTTCAGAGGTCATGTACAGTGAGCTCCAGGGAGCTCTGGATTTGACAGTTGTAGCTCCAGAATTGTAGAATGAGCATGAAAGAGGCTCAAGATTAAGGGGTAGTGTTAGAATTTATTGTATTCCTGAGCCTGTCAGAACAATGTTTTTGGTATCTTTATCACCTCCTCCCATTTGACGCCAGCTGCAGTAGTTAATTTTTATTGGCAAGGAAGTAAATGCAGGTAGATGAGTTTGAATTTGAAGTGAGCAGGAGTTTTTTGTGTGGCAGAGACAACAAAAGTCAAAAGGGAAGAATGTTTTGCAACAGCTAGTTTTTGCAGTGAAGTTGCAGCATAAACAGTATGTGAGTGTGCAGAGAAGAGGAATGTTATTGTGGCAGCAAAGTTGTGAAGAGAACAGAGTATAGAAGTGCAGGGAATGTTGTGCAGCAGCAATCAGCTCATAGGAAGAAAAGAATAGTTTGCAGCTCAAAAAAGAGCAGTTACAAGTTACAACAGCTCCTGATAGTTGGTTAAAACAGTCATAGACAGCAGCTCCAAATAGTTGCAGAAGAATTATTTGTAAACGTACTGTAATCTGATTATGAAAGTTTTGTAAATGTTATTCTTGAGATTAATAGAAAGTTTTTTTTCTGTGTTTTCACGAGTGTTGTCTCTTCCAGTGATCTCCATAGTGTGTGTGTTTGTATGTTTTATTTGGGTTTTTATCCCATCAAATTGGTATCAGAGCAGAAGTCTCTGTGGGTAGTTTGGATTTCATTCCAATACTATGCTTGTATCAATCTAACTCTATACATGGTAATTGGATGATATGTGAAGAATTGATGGAAGAAGTCAATTGTTTATATCAAAGAGTGGGTTGGAAAATACATTTCATTGCATGTGCTATTTCCTTCTATGATATGATACGTACAAAGCATGAATTTACCATTTCATCACGTTGCTAATTTTTGAAGATTGCCAAGATTATGCACGATATTATTCAAAATTCAAATTATTCAATTAAACTTATAATATTAGACTTCAATAGTTGTGGTGGCACTTTGCACAAAATCATCTCACAGATGCATGTATTTTTTAGACAATATAGTTTGGGTTTCTATTGGGTCCCACCACTTGAAAAGAAAACAACAGTACATATAATCATTTTTCTTTTTAACATGTAATTGAATATCATTTGGCTAGACATTTTTTTTCTTAGATTTTGCTATTTTGTTGGCTACTGTGGTTAATCCTTCACCAGTAGAGGGAAGCAGCACCATACCAGTTGATCCCTCCACACTAGTATAGATATCTACCACAACAACGGCCTCCTGATCCCCCTTACTCCCAATTGGTAATGCCGGACAACTAATAGGAGCAAATCCAAAGAGCCTTCCCCAATTTAAACCTGAGGAGTAGGATTCCTCAACCAAGTCACCTTTCCAGCTTTGCTTTTTGATTTAGAGCATACATTAGACAGATGTCCCACTCCAAAACAGCTCTAGCATTGAAATACCCGCTTCTCATAATCCAGTGGTTGCTTCCAAATTTCCTTACCCATTTTCAGACCTATATAAGCAGGGAGGCCTAGAACGCAGCTATCCACACCCGAAACAACCATCCACATTCCACAACCTTAAGATCTTCTCTTCTTGCTAGGGACCTTTTTAATCTGCAGCATCCCATCAGCAAAAGCACAAAACTGGATAATAGGAAGTGTTGCATAAAGGGTAAGACAACTGTAGTGATTTGTGTCTCAGTTAGATTGAGTCAGTTGAGTCTGTCAGTCCAATAAGCGGTTGTGTCTTCAGTTAGTGAGGGGTTGCTTCAGTTCTAGCCAGTTAACCCCTATAATTGAGTGAGTTATTCATTTAGCTGGCTCCAATTGAGGGAATTAGTGGGCAGTTAATGCCACCATTTGTGGTTCTGATTTTCTATGATTGGGGATTGCTAGGAGCTGGGCTTATTAAACAGTATCCAAGAAAAAGATAAATCATATATCAAATTTTGAAATTATAAACCCAAGAACTCTACTTCACCCTGGAAGGTCACACTACTACAGAAGCTGCTTGGTGCTTGAGGATGAAACCCTTTAGTTGTAAACTTGCTTCTCTTGGGTGCAAAAACCCTCAGGAGACTACATGGTGCAGAATATTTCAGGTTTTCATAGAGATTCAAGAATCAGCAGGATGAATAGTTACATGATTGTATGTGTTAAGGATGCTTCAGGGTTTAGAACTGTATGCTGGGTGCTTTCCTAGTCAGATTCAATCAGTGAGTAAGGCGAGCAAAGTTTGCTTGTTTTCTCTATCTTGGCCAATCTTGAACAGACTTAGCTTCAAAATGGTATGTGGGAGAACCCAAAATTTTATGCATTTATTATTTGCAATCCCTATTGATGAATTTAGATGGTCAGAGCTTTTGACTGTTATCAAGTTTTAAGTCATGCATTTTGCTGATTCTTAGATGACATAGCTATCTGATATTTGCATTTCATTTCCATTACCAACCTCCAATGAGGATTGGGTTTTTGTATTAAACCAACCTGTGATAGTTTTCCTTTTGCAAGTGTAATGATTTTGCACATACATTCACAAGAAGATTAATGGCAATAATACTTCACCATAGAAAAATAGGAAATACAGAATTCATTGCAGGGCCTTCTGGGTTCACCTACATACCACTCCGTTCGTCCTTTGGTTGACTTTATTTTTGAAAGAGAATTAAAACACAAGATGGAGCATTCTTGGTTCTCCAACCGATCAACTGAAAGGCATCATCTAAGGTGGGCAAATGATGAAATACACACTCTCAAAATCTCAGAGAAAATACCAAATGACAATAGTTGTAGTAAAATGTTGCATGGTAGCCATGTTTATAGGAAAATGAAATATGGAGTTTCATAAATCTGCAATATCTCTAGTAAAAAAAAATTAAAGAAAAGAAGAAAAAATTGACACAACTCTTTCCAGAATCCAAACAAATATTTCAAAGCAGTTGGAAACGTTTTTTATACAGAATTTTTGATTCAAGGTCAGCTAATAAGCATTGATCCACTCTAACAAAAGGAGAGAAAATGTGTGTTTTTAAAGTGTGGAGCTTTCTTGCTATTGTGGAATATAGAACGAAAGTAATCAATTTGACTTTATCCTTATATTGTGAGAATACCAAGAGTTGACGTTAGTGTAATAAAGCTACAAAAGTCAACTGCTAGCTAAAGGGAAGTCCTAATAAATATTTATAAATGCACTCATTTTCCTGAAGTGGTACACTATTTTTGAGAGAAAAGATGGCTTGAATGAGTGAGAAAAGATGGCTTGAATGTGTGTCCTCTTCATTAGTGGCAGATTTTGAGTCCAGAAGTGTCCTCCAGAGCTGCTATTTCATGTTTTAGGATGTTTAAGTCTATGGTTGTTGTAGTTTCTCTTGTGCTTCTTCCTTCCCTCACAATGATATACTTCAATTTTTTTTATCTTTTTTCAGCATAAGCTAGCCTCAACTAATATCACTGTTTATGCTACCTCTTTTTTGTAGCATGAACTAGGAAAGGATGTCACATTATGTAAGATATGAACTAAAGGCATTCAAAGAGTTAAGCTCGTAGTAGTTAAATTTCACTACTGTCAGTTTGGTCTACCCTGTTAGGATTTGATTGAACTGCTCGATTTTTTGATTGCTTAGCATCCCTAACTTTGAAACTACATTTCTATTTTTCTTTGCAAGAAACAGGTTCGAAAAAGAAAACCTCAAGTGGTTATTTCAAGAAGTATGTAATGTTCTATAGAAAATAGCATTATTAATTTTCTCATATATTTTCCCCTCTGACTTTTTTTTAAAACTTTGATATTTAAAGCAAAGTGTTCAATACTATAATTTAATAAAAGCTACTTTCTATAATTGTATTCTTATTGCTCGGAGGTGTGCAATATTAAATCAATTAGTTTCTAATATCTATTATGCAAAAAGTCTCTTCTTTTTAGCTAATTGGAATTTTCTATGTTTTAGGTGCAAACAGAATGCTGCTGTGAATGACAGTCGAATCAAAGAGGTGTGTATGCTTCACTGTACTTGTCTCGTCCTAGCTTGAGCTGACATTCTCTATTCTGTGTCTTTGTTTCTTTGGAGGTTAATCTAATGAATTGATGGGCTTGGTCACGATTTAAAGTTTGAGCTAAGCCTGTGAGAATAGCTTAAATTTCCAAAAAGTATTTTAGAACTTAGATTGGTGATTTTTTGAAGAAGAGTTGAAGATTGTAGCACTGCCGAGAGGTTCAATTGGAGGGGGAGTATCTTGCAGCATTGTTCTTGATCGGTGCTTGGAGTAATCTGCCTTTAATTTGGTAGAGGAGGGAGCCTGAATCCGATCATTGAAAAAAAAAATAAATTTAGGCTCTCTGCTGGTTTGATATTCATAAAGATGAAATGGATATATGGAGGTTGAATATTGCACTGTAATAGAGAATTGAATGAAATTTTTTAGATTGGATGTTCTTTTCTACCATTTTGGGTATATATCTCATATTTTTCTACTTTGGTTTGATTTCAGACCTTTGTGAGAAATTTGTTTAGGAACTATCCATTTTATAGGGTGCAAAAGAACCACTCGTCACTGACCTGCAATGATATAAAGGAAAGAATGATTCAACCCTGCTACAACCTTGGAAAACACGTTTGTTTCTTTCTAACCATAAGAACCAGAGGATATCTACTCAGGAAAAAAGCCAAGCTTAAAAGCATGACCGAATAAAAATCCTGATCAGGAGATCAATTCAGTGCCTGCCCACTTTGACAATTTAGGAAACATTTCCAAACAATCTTAACATACTCAATCATAAACGAAATGCTTAGAAGATTCTGTTATGCTAAAAACAAGACACAAGGTATGTCTACAAGAAAGAACATTACCAACAAGAATCTTGCTTAACAAAAATCATCCAAAGAAAGATTTTTTTTTTCAAATTATCAGAATTAGAGAGCATGGTTTAAATATTTTAATTGTTATATCAAACTATTTATCTCCACAAGTTATGGATGTGGGGAGAACACTCTTTCTCAATCAATTCTTAGTCTGTCTCCTTCAACACCCTATTTTATCCTCTTAATGATACTTATATGGGGCTGACTTTTGCTTTCTTATGAGGCCATTGGCAATGCAATTGGTCATTTCTTGAAGGTCAAGTCTACTACTTTCTACATGGATCTCTTTACATTTGCTCATATTTTTGTGGACGTTGGTTTCACCAAGTCTTTTCATGGGGCTATTGTTTTGACGGTGGGGGAAGTGCCATTTGACTATGGGGGTCTAACCTTCAGTTGTAGACAATGCTTTATTATCTGCCACGTGGCTTCTCATTGTCCACTATCTTAGCACAAGGGTGTGAAGATGTGGTGGAGGAATGGCCATGAAGATCACTTGACAATTACAACTTTTGATTCTTTGGTTGATAGTTTTTCTGGAGCTGACAAGTCTTCCTAGGATGTTGGATCTTCTCTTCTTCAATTTCTCATGCATTTTGTGTAACTCTAGCAAGTCTCCTTCTGCTGCTCCTTCAGCTCCTTTTGATGTGTCACACCCACCTTCTATTTTTATTACTGAATTTGTTGTGATTCTATTGGCTTTAGATCACCTTTAGCTTGCCCTTTTGGTGGTTGCTCAACACTCTTTCTATTGTGCCTAAGGATGGGTGCCCTTAGTGGGGGAATTCCCTCCTCCCATATTGGAGGATATGGATGATAATATTTCTTGGACAGTTGTACAAATGATGAAGAAAAGTCATCACAAACTTGTCTTCCAATCTCATACTAGATAAAGGGTATTAGATTAAGTAGGTTGGGTTTGGCATTGTTTTGATTGGATACTGGGTACTCTTGTTTCATGTATTTTGGTTGCCATTGTGTTAGTTTATGCTTGGTAATTGGTTGTATTACTTCCTTCTGGGAGGCCATTATATTTGTTGCTAGACATGGGCTTGCTTTGTAATAAGGTTGGTAATAGGGTTTGGACCATTGTTTCTGATTTTGTCTAATAAAAAATAAGTTATCCTCACATCTCTAACATTTTTTTGCCATAGTCTACACATACTTGGAATATTGGATAATTGCTTTCCATAGAAGCTTTAATCATAGAATAAATGTTTTGTGAATTAGGTAGCCGAAACTTAGCTCCAAGAATATCTAATGGGATTTAGGTAGCCAATTGTTATCAAAATTTTGCCAAAAGCTTTGATGCCTTTTTTGTACCAACTGAAAGTAGAGTGCACTCTTTGTAGAAGCAATGACTTATCATTAAGCTCCACTATATAGATTTCAAGGGACATAATAAATCATTTTTATATCTTTACATTCTATTCAACAATAAATTTCTTGACATGCTCAAGACCCTAATAGTGCCAAAGATAGAAGTGCTAATAATATGATTTAGAAAGTTCCCAAGGAGTAAATCAACTAGCCCAATACCCTTCTATTTAGGCTTTCCTTTAGGAGTTTAATATTCCAAGATTCTTTGCGAAAGGGACTTAATGGTCCTCTTAACAATATGAGCTATTCCTTACAAATATACACTCTGAAGCCCCATATCCTAGCATTCTTGGGGGAGGAACACACCAACTAGGAAGATAAATGGTATAAAGAAAATGTTGAATAAATATTTTGACAAACTTAAAACTTACCAACAATGAAGAAGTAGTTGACTTGCCATTTAGAAACTTTCCCAATCACTTTGTTCATGGCCCTAGCCCATATGGCTTTCATGGAGGGAGCCAAAGAAAGGAATTATAGGATATCTCAGTTGTTTCTAGGACCACTCTACTCCCAATTTCTATTAACAAGCCTGTCGAAAGGATCCTCTTTCCAATTCAAGATTACATATTTATGGATTTCTACTATGGACCTAGAAGTAGAATAATAATGTTTGAGTACCTTTTTCAACAAATTGACAAAATTTCAACTTGATTCAATTAATTGTCATATAACAAAAGAAATGACATTGAGTTTTCAAAAGATGGTTTCTCTCGCTGCTAGCCATTCGATCGTTGTGCTTGCGTTTGTGCCCTCGTTTGCCCTCCATTGTGTACGCCTAGTGTGGATGTTGCTTCTGCGGTAGGCGATGTTGGTTCTGCCCCCCCTTGTGCTCTCGCTGGTGCCTTGGTCGGGTCATGCGATGGTGTGCGAATTGTGCCGAAGGCCTTGCTGCTCCTCATCGACTTTGTTAGGATTGTGCTTGCTGTGTGGAATGGTGGCGACTTGTCGACCCTGGCTGTGTTCGTGCTTGCTGTGGGAAATGGTGGCGGCTTTGTGTTTCCCTCAACACGGAATGGTGTCTCATCTGCCTCGGCTGTGCCCCCTACTAGGGTCATTGCTGCTACGGTTGCGAATGACACCATGCAGCCTTTTGACTTTGTTGTGGGCAATAGTTCTGGTGATTCTATTGTTGCTAAGGGTAAGGTGATCGGTTTTGCTGATGTGTGGAATGGTGGTGACTCGTCGACCCTGGCTGTGTTCGTGCTTGTTGTGGGAAATGGCGGTGGCTTTGTGTTTCCCCCAACACGGAATGGTGTCTCCTTTGCCTCGACTGTGCCCCCTACTAGGGTCATTGTTGCTATGGTTGCAAATGGTACCATGCAACCTTTTGACTTTGTTGCGGGCAATAGTTCTGGTGATTCCGTTGTTGCCAAGGGTAAGGCGATCGGTTTTGTTGCTATGGATGGTGCTCCTCCCAAACCTCTTTCTGGTGTGCAAACTCTTACTCGTGTAGCTAGATCTGTTGGTCACCCTTCCAAGGGAATTCGTCCCCTCCCCTGTGCTAAGACCTCCCTTGTTGTGGTATGTGGCCAGGAGGTTGTGGAAAATGTTGATTTCTTCCAACGCTACGCTTTGGTTTGCAGATTTAATGGGTTTTGGCCTTCTCTTCTGGACCTTCATCGCTGGGTGAGTAATTTACGGAAGCCTCTTATTGCTCACAACATTGAGCTTTTTCCTTGTGCCAAAGGCTTTTTCATTGTTGCCTTTACTTCTACTCTTGATTGTGATTTGGTTTTGGGTAAGTTGTGGGCTTGGGGAGATCACTCTCTTTCTATTAAGCCCTGGACACCTTCTTTCAACCTCCTTACCGAACACCTTAATGTTTGTTCGGTTTGGGTCCTCCCCCGCAATCTGCCCCTCCATTTCTGGGAGCCTTCTTGTTATGAGGCTATTGGTAACTCCATTGGCAACTTTTTGAAGGTTGATGATGCCACAACTTCCATGGGTAATTTTACTTTCGCCCAGCTGTTAATTGATATTGACATTTCATTGCCCCTCCCCAGGGATGTGCTTCTTATGGTTGAGGATAGGCCATGGAATCAACCATTGGATTATGAGAGCCTCCCTTTTCAATGTCGGCGATGCTTCTCAACAGGTCACTTAGCTTCAGACTGTTCTCTCTCCTGTCACAGAGGTGCTACCACTTGGTGGAGGGATGCTATGGAGGATCGCTTGACAACAATGCTGTGGAAACTGATTCTGTCGACACCTCTTAGGAGGATGATGTCTCCTCCTGGGTTGAGGTGCCCCTTACTGTTGATGATTCTGTTGCTCCTACTCCACAACCTTCTTTAGCTGATTCTGCTCCTGAGATTGTTCCTCCACAACAAACCGTTGCTAGTTTGTGCAGCCTACTGCTGATCTACAACAACACGCTACTACCACTACTGATTGCAACCTTGAGGAGACCCTTCCGAATGATCCTTCTATAGATGGTCGTGATGACAGTATCACTTAGACTGTGGTTCGTTGTAGGCGGAAAGGGAAGTCTTCTCCCCTTCCCAAACTCCTCCTTGTTAAGGCTTGGGTGCCTCTAACCCTCCTTGTGTGGGGTTTGGGTCACTGGCTGGACGGGTTCTCTTTCGCCTATCATCTTTGTTTGTTTGTCATGGTAGTGTTGTTTTGGCTAGTTTTGTTTTTTGTAGTTGCGATTAACGTGTTGTCAATGCGCTGCTACTGGTAATCTGATTGTCTTTACGCCCTCTGTGCTGTTGTATGTAAGGGCCAACACCCAGTTTTTGCTGCTTTTAAAATCAAATACAAATTGTCAAAGTTATTCTCTTACAAAACAATGGATAATGTAGTATCATTAACCAATTGCCATTTAGTTGGACAATCATTATTTGCAAGAGACAACCCTTTTAGAAGGGGACCCAAGGAGTGCCTTAAAACGTAATGCAAAGGTTCAACAACTATCACAAATAGTGAGTGAGGGGACACCCTTGTTTGATAGGCTTTTGAAAGGTATAAGAGAGGATAAAACACCTTTAACATTATGGCTTGAGTGGAGATATCATGAAAAAGAATCTCAATATATCTACAAAAGAAACTCCAAATACTAGAGGCTTTGTAACATCTAAGTTGAACCCCTAATCAATCAGATCACATTCTTTTTCAAAATCAACAAGAATGTATAGACTTCTTTGCATAATGCATACCCTCTCAATTAATAATAAGATTTTCTAAAATAAATTTGCCATTGACAAACACCATTTGACTTAAAGAAATTAACAAGTAGAATCTTTCAATCTCATAATAATCATTTCTGCAAAATCTTTTATGATGCATCTAGAAGGTTTATTGGTCTCTAGTTGTCAATTAGGAGGACATCTCTACCCTTAGTGATAAGGTAAATTATGCCTATGTTATTTTTTGTTTCCAAGTAACAGTAGAGATAACTTCATTATACATATTGAATAAGAAAAAAATGATGCAATTCTTATTAGATTTATAAACTTTATAGGTAGACCTCTAATATTGAGAGCCTTGTCATTATTAAGGGAGCTAATGATAGCCTTAACCTCATTCAAAGAGAAAAATTCATCTGATGTTAAGGCCATGCATTTATCAATTTTCTTTGGAATGAATATATTGACAATATACCTATAATGAGTAACTAAATGACTTTTCCCAAATTGAATGTTATTAAAAAATGATGGCTCTTGTTCCCCATTGTGTGTTCTAGTTTGCTCACCTGAGCACGATGGCTCTGGTATTTTCATACTTGTTTCGATCCTATCTAAGACTATGTGTTGTCCTTGCTCATGCTACTTGGTGTTGAGTCATCCTCCTTGCTCATGCTGTTGCTTCAGCGTATTCTACTATTGATCTCTATCTTGATTGGGGCCTCTTTGTGGAAGGTTGTGCGGTTTGCCCTCTTGGAAACTCTTTCATCCAAGTTTTTGGTTCGGTCTCTCCAACCAATGGGCTTCTAATTGGTTAGTCCCTTGTCAAAGGGATTGTTGTCACCTTCGTGCAACTTGGCTCTTTGATGGGCAAAGTTGTTGCCTTTGGCCGATTGTTGTCAGCTAGGGTTTTTTTGATGTTGTAGATGTTGGTCTTATTGCTTGCTCTAATCCTACATTTGTGATTGGTGCTTCTTCGGGGGCTTGTAGCTTTACTCAAGCAACTAGTTTTGGTCCTGGTCGCTCTCAATGAGTGTATTGTGCTCTCTTATGTGCCAAATCTTTGGTGGTGGTTTGTGGTGCGGATGTGGCTGAAAGTGAGGATTTCTACTAATATAGAGGCTTGGTGTGCCATTTCTCCAACATCCAACCTTCTCTTCTAGATTTGCATAGCTAGGTTATGGGTTCTTGGAAGCCCCTCGTGGCTGATAAGATTGAATTCTTCCCTTGTGTTAAAGGATTTTTCATTGCTTCTTTTTCCTCACCTAAGGATAGGAACTTGGTGTTGGGTTGGCTATGGGCTCAAGGAAAGCACTGTCTTTGGGTGAAACCATGGTTAATGTCCTTTAATCCCCTTATTGAGCCACTCAATGTGCATCCATTTGGGTGACTTATGAATTTTCTCTTCTAGTTTTGGGAGGTTCTTGTCAAGAAGCCATTCGCAACTTTGTTGATCATTTTTTGAAGATTGAATATTCCAATTCCTACTTGGGCACTCTACTTTTGCTCGCATTTTTGTGGATATTGACTTATCCAAGCCTCTTCACGAGGTTGTGGTTTAAATGTTTGGGGATAAGCCTTGGATGCAACCGCTTGATTATGAGGGCCTCCCTTTCAAATGTCGTTGTAGCTTCGCTACTAGTCACTTGGCTTTGTATTGCTCTCTCTTGCATTGGAAAGATCTTGCTACTTCGTGGAACAATGCAAATGGTGATCACTTGATCGTCTAAGATCAAATCTCATCGGTGGGTGGCTCCTTGCAAGAATTTGATGCATGCCTCGCTTTTGGTGCTCCTTTGTCGTTTCTTGAAGTTCTTTTTGGGGTTCCTCTTGCTATGTGTTTTCTTCTTGGTTTGTCGATTGCTTTTGCTCAACTTCAGACTTTTCATGTGGGCAATGATTGCCTTTTGCCTTGTCATCCTGTTGTTGCCCCTTTATTTGTTGTTGTTCCTCTTGTGAGGTGATCTTTTATTACCCCTTGAAGTGGGATCTTGGTTGATGGTATCACTTGGACTATAGTTAGTAGGAGGAAAGGCCCTTCTACCTCTTCCCACAGTCTTTCTCATTTGTGAAAGAGAACTCCTTTGCTTAGGGTTGGGACTCTTGTTTTCCACCAGTTCTATTCTCTAGTCAAAAGCATTGCCAATTCTTGTTTGGTTTTCCCAGTGTCATTGTTGGTGAGACTAGTCCTACTTGCCTTTATGACTATTTTTATTGTATTGAGTTCAAACCCTTTCCCATGTTTATCTAATCAAAACTTAATGATTTTTCCCTTCAAATGTAAACAAGTCATTGTAAAAAGTATTAAGTGCCTTTGTTTTAACTTTTATGTACACCAGTTAAAAAGTATTTTGGGGTATGGATAATAAGGTTACAACATCCCCTTGAAGCCCTTGTTCAACATATAACAAACGTTTTTTAATATACCTAAGTAAAGATGCACTCTTTTACCAATGTCTTTAGCAAATTTAACCCTCAAATAGTTAAAGTAAATTTTGGGGTATGGATAATAAGGTTACAAGGATCCTCTTGAGGACCCTCTTTAGCATCTAGCAAACATTTTAAATTTATATAAGTAAGATAATTTGTTTTACTAGTGGCTTTAGCAAATTTAACTCTCAAATAATGAGGAAATTTTGGGGGTATGGATAATAAGTTTAGAAAGATCACCTTGAAGACCCTCCTTAGCTTTTAGCAAATTTTTTTAATAGAGAAAGATGCACTCTTTCAAACGTTGTCTTTTCCATATATTTTCATTTTTTTTATGAGATATAAATGTAGCACATGAGATTATCTTCCTTTAGCTTGGCATACATTCAATGACTTTATATATTATTCAAACACAAATTATCTCTCAACAATGAAATGTTTAGCTTAAGGATGTAAAAAAGGAGATTTAGCTTGCATTGGCACACAATTTAAAAAAAAAATTCAATATGATGATGAGCAAGAGTGGGAGTGAGATAACATTCACAACATTCTTTTTAGCAAGAGGTGTAATGAGTTTTTTTTGTTTATTAAAATACAACTATTTAATGTAGAAATTTGTTTTCTTTTGTTTTCTTTTTGCATCTAAGTTCAAGAGAATTCAACTTCTTAATTACTCTTCTTAATTAAAATACAACTATTTAATGTAGATTATATCTTAGAAGGTTGCTGAAATAAGAAGAGGAGAAAGCAAAGCTCATAAATGGAAAGGATTAACTTATACATATTTTTTGCTACTTTTCTTGAAATAAAATGGTTCCTATTTTAATTTTATAAAAGAATAAAAAGTTAAAAATGCCTTAGAATTGCAACAACTCTTAAAAACCCTATGAAACCTTTAATCCAACCCATTGAAATCAATGGTAAAGTGGGAGCACAACCACAATAATGATATAGGTTTAAGCCCCCTTTTCTCTCAAATTGTTAGAGAACATATACACTACTACTAGATATGGATGAATGGTAGAGTCACATTCCCTTCTACTTCCACTTAGAAAATGGTTCCATCGTCATGAAATAGATGAGGTTTGTGCCAAATAATTGCAAAAATTGTTACATATTAGATTTCTAATATCAACTAACATATTAAATATTTAATATATCTTGATAGGGGATAGGTATAACATTGGAACAAATAGAACACAAACATGGCTCTCCCGCCTCTCCATTTAAATGTTGTTGTCTGTGCCTCTGGTTGGACATGGTTTTTGCTTCTATGATGTTATTTGTTGTGGATGTTTGTGGCGTTCCCTCGTCCTTTGACGTCCCCCCCCTCCTCCTCGCGGGGGGGGGGGGGGGGGGGTTGCTCTTGTGATCCATGGTATGTTCGATGCTGCTTTTTTTGTTTGGTCTGATGCTCCTCGGGTGGTGGTTGCTGGGGCTCTCCATGTTCCCCATGGGTTTTTGCACGGTTCAACACCCGCGCCCCCTGGTTCTCTGGCTGAGGGTCCTACTGCTATCGGCTCTCTGGCTTTTGGTGATGCTTCTCAGTGGACTGTTGTTGATGTTGTTGGTTCTTTGCCCAAACCTGCTGGCAAGCGTAGCTTTGCTTGTGTGGTAAGATCTTCTGCCCAACCTCCGAAGGGGCTTCGTCCTCTTCCTTGTGCCAAATCCTTCCCTGTGGTGGTTTGTGGATTGGATGTTGTGGACAACATTGGGCTCTGCCAACGCTGTGCTCCTGTGTGTAGATTCTTTGGGCTATGGCCTTCTCTATCGGACCTTTATTGTTGGGTAAGTGACTCTTGGCGGTCTTCGAGGGCTCACATTATAGAGCTTTTCCGCTGTGCTAAAGGCTTTTTTGTCCCTTCTTTTACTTCTTACGCTGATCGGGATTTGGTTTTGGGCATGTTGTAGGCTTGGGGAGTGCATTGCCTCTCTGTTAAGCCTTGGACAACTTCTTTCAACCCTCTCACTGAACAACTTAATGTGCGTCCAGTTTGGGTCTGCCTCATCAATCTCCCTCTTTATTTTTGGGAGCACTCTTGTTATGAGGCCATTGGTAACTCTATCGGCCGTTTCTTGAAGGTTGATGAAGCTATGTCCTCAATGGACCACACTACCTTTGTCCATATTCTTGTGGACATTGACATCTCCTCTCCTCTCTTGGGAGATGTGGTTCTTATGGTGGGGGATAGGCCTTTGTCACAACTGCTGGATTTTGAAGGCCTCCCCTTTTATTGCAGAAGATGCTTCTCTACCGGTCATCTTGCTTCAAACTGCTCTATTGCACGTCACAAAGGTGTCTCTACCTGGTGGAAGAATGCTACTGCTGATCACTTAACAATCAATGCTCTTGACTCTGCGTCTACTGGCTCCTATCATGAGGATGATGTCGATGTCTTGCCCCTCACAACTACTGATGCTCCTACTGCTCCTTTTGTGGCCTCATTTCCTGAGGTCCCCATTCCTGCTTCTCCTTTTCTATAGCCACACTCGTATGCTACTGGATCTGTTTCTGCTGCTGTTTCGCCACAACCTATTGCTGCTCTACAACAACCTCCTGCTGATCTATTGCAACGCTTCGTTGACACCACCAATTGTAACCCTACAAGGTCCCTTCTGATTGATCTCTCTTTTGATGGACCTAATGACAACATTGTCTGGACTGTGGTTGCTTGCAGGCGGAAGGAAAAGTCTTCTCCCTTGCCCCAAACCCCCCCTCGTTGGGGTTTGGGTGTCTTTCCCTCCCCTTCCCTTGATTGGGGCCTTCTTTGTTCTTTGGTTGGATAGGCTTCATTACCTGTCTGACTGTGTTTGTTTCTAACTGCCTTTGGGTTGTTGTTCTTGTTCATTTCTCTTGATGTTGCTTGTTTTGTGTTGATAGTTTTTGACTATGTTAAGGGTCAGCGCCCTAGATAACGTTTCTTTACTAATAAGAAACATTGGAACAAATCTTGGTTACATTTGAAGTGACTTGTTTCATTGTGATTATTGCTCATATCTTGGCTACAATTAGTTGCTAGGCGTATAAGTTCCTTTTATTTTTAGATTATGGTAATTAACGCACAATGTCACAAGTATATGCAATGTGCCCAAGTTGAGTAGAATTGATTTATGAGCTTTTAGCTCAATTATCAAGTTTTCGTAAGTTAATTAAGGGAAGGGGGAACACAAACTTCTTGGAGGACATAGCTTTAATAATTCAAGATTTCTATTAATGGCAATGAGCCTAGTTAGTAGTACGGATCGTAATGACACTTCCAAAACTTTTTTTGAACTCTTGGGGTGTTCTCCAAACTTCTTAGCGAGCACATCTATTTTCAGCAAGTCATCGAGTTGGCTTCAATCATCTTCCCACTGTTTTAGTTTCATCATCATGTGGTCATATTTGAATTTCAAATTTGTTGCAATGCTTTTCGCAACTCAAATGAAATACTTTTAATTGTTCACTTATAATTTTAATGTTTTATTATTAATTCGATGAGTTAATTGCAATACTTTTTTTAAAGGTGTTTATGTACCTCAAGTTGACGTGTAGTAGAAATAAGGGCCCTTTAGACATGAAATAGTTTACTAATCTTTTAATAAAAGGTCATTTTCGGTGGTAAAGTGAATTATTTTATATTTTTCTTCTAGAAGCTATTAAATGAGGTTGAGGGGGTTTAGTTGCACATATGCTAATAAATAATATTGTTATGTTGTTGGAATGAACTTGGGTTTTTTCAAAATCTTTTGAGAATGAAAACCCTCTCAAGATTTCTAGTTTCAGGTTTGAAAGGTAATCCCTAGCTAGTTTGGTGTGGTTTCCATCCAAACGCCATCATTGTGCTTTAGATTGGAGATCATAATTCAATTGCAGAGATAGATGATTTAATGTTTTCTGATTTTGCAAATTGTTTGTGAGTTTTGTGAAGTTTGCAAAGATTTTTGATGGCATATTTGAGGTGGTTGAAGGGATTTCTCTTTGGTGGCCATACCTTTCTATTTCCCAAGTTGTACCATGCACTGATAATTGCTTGGGACTATTTTTGACTACTCCTATTTCATTAACATTGTATAGCACACGGATTTGTTGTTGTTGGTTTGGTGTCGGGACTGTAGTACATCCCATTTGTTGTGCATACAATTTGAGGGGTGTGGTGTGCCTAGGTTGAAGCATCTAACTTTTCAAGCACTTATCACCCTTAAAGATGGCACCTAGGGTTTGCAAACAATTTGCTAGTGTTGTATTGATGAACTTTGGAGTTTGTGATGAGATGAATTTTTCAAAGGGGATTGTACATATTGTATATGCGTATTCAAGCCTACACAAGACTAAAAGGCAATTCCAAACTTGAATATTCTTCTTACAAGGTGTTTTGGATTGTGTTAGGACTGTTTTTTGGGCATAGTATATTAGCCTCGACTTTGTTGAAGTATCGGGTGTAAAGTGTGGAGTTTCGTGGAACGTTTGTTTGTTGTCCAAACCTGGTGTAGTGCCATTTTTTGTGATTTATAGACTTGTACCAACAATTATTAGTCAAGCATTGAGGTGTAATATTGTTTTTGATTAAAAAAGTAGCGTTAACTAGGGTGCTGACCCTTTACAAAGTCAAAGGCTATCAAAATTAAAAAGACCAAGCAAGGGTGCAAACCCCAAAAGAACAAAGCCGGACAGGCCAAACTAACCTATCAAACCATCAACAAGCCAACCCAAATCAAGAGGGGAGAGAAAAACCCGAACCTTGACTAGGGGGCTTGGGAAAGGGGGTTAGATTTTCCTTTCCACCTACGACAAACAACCGTCCAGACAACACTATCATTAGGAACTTTCAAAGAAGAATCAAGTGGCGAAGACCCTGCAGAGTCACTGCTAGACTACTGTTGTAGAGCGGCAACGAGTTGTTGCAGCGGAGCAGCAACAAGAGAACAAACACTAGGAGCAGAGTGAAGGTGAGGAGCATGAGCAACAGGTGCAGGAACCAAGGGGGAAGGGTCTGCCACAACAGTAACATCAACCAGGCCTTCATTAGCAGTAAGGGGCACCTCATCATGAGATGAATCAACCGAAACAGAATTTGAAGCATTAATTGTCAAGTGGTCTTCCATAGCATCCTTCCACCAAGTAGCAACACCTTTGTGACGAGAGAGAGAACAGTTAGAAGCGAGGTGACCCGTTGAGAAGCACCTTCGACAGCGAAAAGGGAGGCACTCATAATCCAACGGTTGAGTCCAAGGGCTATCCCCAACCATAAGAACCACATCCCTAGGGAGGGCCAGCGATATGTCAACATCAATTAAAAGGTGAGCAAAGGTAGAATGACCCATGGAGAACGTGGCATCATCAACCTTCAAGAAGTTGCCAATGGAGTTACCGATGGCCTCAAAACAACAAGGTTCCCAGAAATGGAGGGGGAGATTGGGAAGGCGGACCCAAACCGGACGAACAGAGAGGGGTTTCGTAAGGGGGTTGAAGGAAGGAGTCCAAGGCTTAAAAGAGAGGGGGTGATCCCCCCAAGTCCATAGCTTACCCAAAATCAAATCACACTCATGAGTAGAGGTAAAGGAGGCAACAAAAAACCCCTTAGCACAAGGGAAAAGCTGAATGCCATAAGAAAGAAGGGGCTTCCAAGAATCACTCACCCAACGAGGTGTAATATTGTTATTTACTAGCTAGGTGGTCTATATATGAATTTCGGTATCTTTTGGGAGTGATTTCATCAATACTATATGTATCGACATTTTATGACAATAGTTGAGAAGTGTTTAAATGCTTGTGGTTTGACATTGTATTGCTTTGGATGGTCAAACCGTTGGAAGCCTTTTTTTCTATGCACTTCATTGTAATAATTAATGGTAGGATTGCTAGCGATTTACTTAATTTGTTCGTTGATACTTGCCTCATTGAATAAGTGGTTGTTGTAATCACCCATTATTGGATAAGTGACAGGAGATCGCTTTTCATTTTAGTTGTATAAGCTTTTCCACTACATGTGGATATGCCCAAATTTCTTATTTGTTTTCAATTGTTTAAGCTTTCCCACTAAAAAGTGGATGTTGCCCTAAGATTTCCCGTGGAAGTAGATGTTTCGTTGTAATTCCCATTGAGTAGATGAATGTTTTCTTTCTTTCAGAATTGCAATGTGTCCCATGAAATAAGTTGCATTGGTCGACTTGTTGGCTAATGCTTTCCTCTATACAATTTGCTTTCAATTATTTGATATCTTGAACATTGTATGCTTTCACGATGCCCTTTCCAAAATTTGGGTGATCAAAAATTGGAAAGGAATTCTATTGTCTTCCTTTTAGTTGAATATATTTAGAAAAAATCTAGTTTGGTTATTCCAATATATTACCATCTATTTCTTCCAAGACAACCTTGAAACAGAGCAACATTGTAGCTGTGGTTTTTTATCTACTTGTAATTACCTTGTTCATCTTCAAAATTGTCA
The DNA here is from genome assembly GCF_030272615.1 of Cryptomeria japonica. NCBI lineage: Eukaryota > Viridiplantae > Streptophyta > Pinopsida > Cupressales > Cupressaceae > Cryptomeria > Cryptomeria japonica. The sequence goes on along the minus strand of NC_081409.1, from coordinate 307,020,499 downwards.
TTCTTGTTTGGTCTTGCACGAAGATCGCTTTCATCCGCTCCGCTACAGAGCTCGAATAACAGTCACACCCGCATTGAGGAATGGAAATGTATTGCACTGAACCCGAAAACACCGCCATTGTCTTCCTACTGCTACTGTTATTGAGCTTTGAATAAATAGCCAGGGCATGGGTAATCACAGGCGCACCAAATCCTTGTAAGGTAGATTTCAATCTCATCGCTAAGATCTCCAAATCCTCCTTCGCAGGAAACCTAATTTCCAATAGTTCCTTCGCCTACGATCTGTCCCAATGAACTCATACTTGCTGGATGGAAATCTCTCGTGAGCCCGAACCAACGACAAGCAAGGACAACCCCTCCCATCTCTTGGCCATATTTGAAATGACCACCAAATCCTCCTAATCTATGACATAGTTTGAGAGGAGCTCTACATCCCTATTGGCCTCCCGATACATGTGCCTTATAGAAAAATCCATGTCTATTAACAAATCATGAATTCTCCCGAGCCACATTTCTGATTTCCAACTGGGGGCAAAATTGGAGATAATCGTCCAAATGACATTAAGAGAATCACCCTCGATATCAATTGATTGAAGGTTCTTTTTTGCATATAGCCTCAGGTTGCCAAGCAAAGCTGCATACTCAGTGTCATTGTTAGTGCCATCCGAGATTTTAATTGATATTCGCCATACCAATTCTCCTCTATCATTTCTAATAAAAAATCCAACAACTGACGTTCCAGGAGTCCCTGTGGAGGCTCCGTCGAAGTTGATTTTAAGAGGAACTATTGGCGAGAGTGTCCAACAAGCTTCTTCCCTTGCTCTATCATTTACATAGGTTTCCTTGGGTGGAATTAGCTGTGACCACATCTTTGACATTTGAAGACCCCACTTGGTGAAACGAATATGCCTCCTCTCAACCACCTTTGTATTTAGATGCTCACAAATACCCACCTCAATCTTATTAAGGACAAATTGTAATGAGGACTCCTTGTTATTAAAGATACGTGTATTCCTTTCTATAAGTGCCAGACAATTGAGGTAGGGATGGCATACCACAATCCTCCCTAGACTGAGGATTTGTGCATAGTGGGCCAACATTCAAATAGCCCGACAATAGTGCCAGAGGTCATTTCCAATTCATTTTGTTTAAAAAGAAAGTCCAACATTCATGAGCAAATGGACGATAAATAGATGGTTTGAAGTTTCTTCCCGTTCCTTACACAATGGGCATTGAAAGGGTCTCGAGAAGCCCAACCTCATCAATTTCTCCCCTGTCAAGGCCTTTTTTTGAACAGCCAACCACGTGAAAGCTCCTTCTTTAGGCAAAATAGGGGCACTCCAACATAGATGTTGCCACTCACATCACTCTTGAATCAGAGTATCTAGCTTATGTCTCAACTTGATTGCATATTTTCCTATTTTAGCCACACACTAGATGATCGTGTCCACATTTCTGCCATTGACAATGTGCCTTTTGTTCAATTCTTCCATCACTATTCTCCTAGCCTTTGCATGAATCCTACAAAGATCCCTCCATATGTACTCCATCCCTTCTCCTTGAGAAACACACACCAGATAATATTTGACTTTGTCTCCATACAAAGTCGTGGTTGTTAATCTCAACTCAACTACCCCGGGTAAATCAGCCAGTGCCACATACTCGTTCCAAGAGTCTGACAAAAACAAAGCATTGCTATCGTCACCAATCTTCTAGGAGACATGATCAATAATAAGATATTGGCATTTCAACATAAATTTCCATATAGGGGAACCAATTGGTGGGTTTGCAATGGTTAAAAATCTCTTCGGGTTAAGGTTATCCAAATATTTGTTGCGTAGGACCAAGATCCGCAAACCTCCACACAAGTTTGACGCCAAGAGCCTTTTTTTGAAGAATCAAATATTTCATCTCAATGCCTCTTGCTTTCTTATCCTTTTTAACTCTATCCCATGCTACAAATGGGATTCAATGTTGATCATTTGCACCATCTCACAAAAATCTTTTTTGTAGTTTCAACATTTATTTGGTTGATCCCTTGGTGATCTCCAGAGTCGATATTGAGTAGATAGGCACCACTGCAAGCATTGATATGATCATTGCGATCTTCCCCATGAAAGTCAGCCATCTCCCCTTCTATATTTGAGTTTTCTTCCTCATTTTTTCTATTGTCTCTATTCGTAATTTGTTTCTAACAACTACACTAAACAGAGGGACCCCAGGTATGTGGATGGGATCTTTCCAGTGGTGAACCCAAGAATAACTCCAATCTGCCTTTGCATTCGTTGCCCAATGTTGAAAAAGAAAATGTTGGATTTATCCCTATTCACAATATGCTTGGAAATAGAGTAGTAATCTTCCAAAATTTGCTTAATTTTGGTTGCTTATGTGATCGTTGATTATCCATACAAAAGTGTGTCGTCAACAAATAGATGATGGGAGAACGGAGCCATTGACATAATGGCTTGAATATCTTTACATCCCCTAGTTATTGCTTCTGCTTTGATTTTACGGTTGAGAGAATCAACCATAATGATGAACAAGAAGGGGGATAGGGGGTCCCCCTATCTGAGCCCCCCCTAGGATGAAGCCACATTGCGCTCCATTCACCAAAATTGAGTATTGAGGAGTAGAAATATATCCATATACCCAATCAAGCCATTTATTACAAAAACCGAACTTTTTCATAATTAACATCGAGAATCTCCACTATACCTGATCATATGCTTTACAAATATCAAGTTTTAAAATCATACCTTTAAGATTATCTTTTTTGATCGAATGCAACACTTCATGGGCAATGATGACTCCATGCACAATGTTTCTACTTGGAACAAACTCGCTTTGTTCTACTGAAATCAATTTTGGAAGCAGAATCTTCAAAGATAATCTTTTATATTGCATTGCTTAAGATATAGGACGAAAAACAACAAAGGCATTGATATCCTATTTTTTTGGGATCAAAGCACTATATGTGTTGTTCAATTGTTTCAATATTACCCCCTTCCGCCTGGATTCGTCTACCACATCAAGAATATCTTGTGCCATTAAATCCCAATACTTCTAAAAAACAAGGGTTGTGAACCCCTCTGACCCGGGTGCTTTGTTTGGTCCTAATTGCAAGGTGGCTTCTTTCACCTCCTCAAGGGAGACAGGTGCAATTAGGAAGTTGTTGTCAGCCTCTGTAAACAAATGTGGAATATTATTTATGAAACTGCAATCTAATCTCTCACTACAACCTTCGCCTCCCATAAGGTCTCTGAAAATTAAACCCCCTTATTTTCAATATCTGTATTCTCAAACATGATGTGTTCGTTCATACTCTGGATTTGGGAGATTCTAATCTAGTTCCTCCTAGCTTTTGTGGAATTATGGAAGAATTTTGTATTATGATCTCCTTCCTTAAGGCAAACATCCTTGGATTTTGATCGCCAATAGTATTCTTCTCTTCCCATGATCTCATCATATTCTTTGAGAAGTTCCTTCTCTTTTAAATTTTTTCTCAGACATCCCTTTTTGAATGACAAGTTTGCTGAGAGATTCAAACTCTTCTTCAATCCTTACTTTTTCTACAAAAATATTCTTAATGGTGGATTTATTCTATTCTCTCAATTTCACCTTTAAATCTTGAAGTTTCTTTGAGAAAACAAACATTTTTGTGCCATTGAATTTTTTGATTTTTGTCCTTGATTCCTTCATAATCTCCACAATCCAAGCGATCTCATCCACATACTTTCGAACTGTATTGGTGAAAATTAGAGATTGAATTGATTTGAATTTTTTGAAGTTGTTGAAATTAGGGTAAATGTGCAGATATTGAAGAGATCGGGCATGAATAGTGAGCTAAAACCGTCACATGGAGCCACAAACTTGGACTTGATGAAAGTAGTATGATTCAAATTTGCTCCCTGAAATTCAGCCTAAATTGTCAGGGACTATGGTGGTTGTCACTATTGTCCTCCTAACTTTTCATCATCCAAAAGGGAAGTTGTTCGTCTCTGTGAATCTTGTCATTCCTTTGAAACACAACTCTGTACCTATTCTTGACAATATTGAAAAGGGGAAAATGTTTGGTAATAGGGGTTTGCCTTAGTCAAATCTTGGTTTAGGAATTAACCTTGAATGAATAAATGCAAATTTTTAAATAAATCATGGAAAGATATACTCAGATCTACAATTGTTGATAATGATGCTTTGCTTCTTGAATGTAATCACATATGTGGTATGAAATGGCATGGACATGACAAAATCCCAATCACACACATATGCTTGCATATTAATGATGTAATTTTACTCCATAATGGTTGAATGAAGAATATGCAGCGTTGAAGATCTCTGAAAATGGTTAATGATAAACACTTGACAGATGCAAGAAATTGATTGCTTGGATTCTTCTATCCAATTAGGTTGATCAAATGTCTTTATATAGGGGTATCTAGGTCATTTACCAATTAGGCCGACCTCCAACAGTTATACAGAGCCACAAATATGAATTCCCACTGGAGGGATAGGACCCCTGCCCTAATTCAAAATTGGGCCCACTAAGAAGGACCATGGCACTACCATGGTCCGAGACCAAGGCATTGCCCTGGTCCTTCTTAGATAGGGACCAAAATGAAGCCCCAGGGAGAACGACACCACACTTGGGAATCCATTAGTGGCTGTTCTTGGCATCAAAACTGGAGAATAAGCACAAAATGTATGTAGATAGGTGATGAGTATAGGACATGCTAAAGTAGGTGCACAAACATGAGGTGTAAATTGGCTCGGTGAGAATTTACGAGACTACATTTATCCCCCACTTTAACAAGATTACGAGTCTATGCAAATAATCACGGTAAAGTAGATGAAAGGATGAAAGGGAGGAGCAATTAAGAGCACAATCACAAGGAGTATAAGACATCACTAATTTTGAGGATCCAAGCCCCCAATCTTAGCATCTTAACTCATTCAATCACATGCAAGGGCACACAAAACAAGACAACAAATAAAAACAAATACGAACAAAGACAAAAGGAAAAAGACGCACAACACAAAAGCTAAAAACAAAAACAAGACCTCAAGTCAACTAGTTGAAAAGACCTTGATATCAAAATGTCTCAACCGCTAATATCATTTTTGTAAATGCCATCTCAAGAACACAAGCGATCACATAAAAAGAGCAAGAGCATGCACCGTCCATGAACTACAAATAGCAAAGCTATGAGCTCATGAGAAGAAAGAGGAAAAACATGGATACACATTCTAGATGTGTTTTTCTAGGTGATGCATGTTGGGGAGGAGAGTAGGAGTAATTTAGTTGTGTTTTGCTAGTTTCACTCATCCTCGTGCGCTGCAAGTGATGTTTGGTTTAAGGTGTTAAGCATCCCGTATAAGAGTTTGTTTCCTCTGGGTTCGAGCACACAATAACCTATGTAAGACATGAAATGAAAAATGCAAATGTGTTTGGTATTGAGAACATCTTGCGTAAGAGTTTGTTTGCTTTGGTTTCGAGAATGTGTAACCCCGTGTAAGACAAGTATAGACCTAGTTTTGAGGACATCTCGTGTAATAGTTTGTTTGCTTTGGTTTTGAGAATGTGCACCCCGTTTAAGACATATGTAAATGTTGCGTCTAGTTTCGGGCATGTAGCATCTCGTGTAAGAGTTTGTTTTCTCTGGTTTTGAGAATGAATACATCGTTTAAGACATGCACGAATAGAGTACAATATAGTACAAAGAGGGCGATATGTATGCCCCCCCTTAAGATGTCAACATAGTCCTATGTTGATGTCTTAAAGAAGCTAGAAACAAGGATACCCCACCTTCAACACCAATGAGATATCCTTTAAGAAACAATGTTCATAAATCCAAGCTAAAGATGAAATACTATTACAAGCAAGGAAAATATAGTTGAAAAAGAGATATCTTGCAACAAGTGTAAAGGGAATCCTTATAGGAGAAGAGATCTTTGCTCAAAATACATACTTCCAAGAGGAGTTGCTTTGAACAAACATAACATCTTCTACGAAAAGAAGGGAAAGAGAAGAAGAATGCCTACCTTCCTCCTATTGCTAGGTGAAGGGGATTCTTGAGGATGGATGATACTTTTGACCCAATGTAAGGGGTAAGTTTATAATAGATATACATTGCCAAGTGAAGAAGAGGTTGTAGTCAAGGATACACACCTCTTGCATAAGAGAGAATCCTCGAGAAAACAACTTCACACAAAAAATAATATCAAATCATAAGCAAACACCACTCAAAATAGTAAAAGCAAATCCTTAGAAAGGATAAGAAAGGTTAGTGCCCCCCAAGGGAAAATGACAGTGGTTACACAACCTCTAAGGAGAGATTATACATAAGAAAATGCACAATATACTCACATGAAGGAATATTCAATGCAAGAAAAGACATATGGAGAATGCAACTTTAAGAAGAGGTAATCTTCAAAGAGAGGAAGAGAATTAGATCTAAGGATCATAAAATCCCCCAAGGAGAGATTATCCATAAGAGATCTACCATTGTATGTAAGAAAGGACATCAAAGTATGAAAAATGCAACTCTTAAAGGGAAGAGTGAAACCCTAGACAAAGTTAAGAAATAGGATAATATTTTTGCCCGCAAGCATAGAGGCAAGAATGAATTATGTTGCTACCCCAAGATGATTGTGATTGAAAAAACATTACCTCTTATGACAAAGAGCCCCCAATTAAGTTAACTACTAGTGTCATAGGGTGAGGAGCAACATAAAGAGTGAATGGAGTGCTAAAGCACTACCTCTTCTCCAAGGAAGAGTGCAAGATCGATTGTAAGAGGTCTCCCATAGCTCTTGAACAAATGTTTTAAATGCTTTACATTTTCCAAGAGAATGAGGATAACTACGATGAAAAAGACAACGCACATCACCTTCCTTATGCTTAGAGTTGTGATTAATTTTAATGAAAGGAAAGAAAACATTCTTATCATACTTCAATGTCCAAAAGATTCTAGTAGTTAATTTCTCGTGGCCATCAATGGGATTAGGTCTCTTCTTTTGTGATGTAGGACAAGGTTTGTTAGAAGAAGATGGATTGTCATCTATGATTTTAATAGTTCTATTATCAATTAGTTCTTGCATACTTTTTTGAAAATTTGAACAATCATTAGGATGATGGTCATGAGTTGATGATATGAACAAAAAGGAGTGTTCAAAGAAGAAGCACCGTTTGATGGACACTAAGTTCTATGTCTTGCAAGATACTCCTTAAATTTTTGAATTCTAATGAGATCACCCATAGGTGAATCATGATAATGTCCTAGCCCTTCGGTGCTAGGTTGTGTAGGAGGGTTTATAGGAACTCTAATTCCTTGTTCAAATTTTCCAAGTCTTTATCCTCTAAAACCTTGTTTTGATATTATGTTATAGTCACTCCTATAAGAATGCCTTAATTGAGAAGGAGTATTATAATGAATTTCTTTGAAATTTGTAGCAAAAGTGTATTTAGAAGGAATAAAGGGAAAATTAGATGAAGAAGGAACCTGTTGTGTAGGTAGATTCTTCTTTCTATCATCATGCATATCCTCTTTGGTAGTTTGTGAAGGAAAATCCTTATCATCTAAGGCCTCATTTTTACTTAATGTTATGTGGGGAGAATAAGGGGAATATAGAGAAATTGAACACCAACATTTTGACCTTGCCCCCCTTGCGCTAGGGTATGTGTATGAGAAGAAGATGGTTTCATGTTTCTCTTCAATGCTCGCTCTCCCTTAGAGAGATCATTGGTAGGAGTATTAGCTTTTTCTTCATGTACATTAGATACCCTAGGAGAGGTATACGTATTAGGTTTTTCATTAGTAACTCTAGGATTAGGATCTACAAAAGGTTTTATGTGATCTACATATGTAATGCATTTTCCTAAAAATATCACCATAAAACAAAATGCATCATGGATAAAAGATTGGAGATTTAATTGATTGATAGGAAGCAATTTGGAAATTCTAAAAATGCAATATGCCAAAGTGCTATGAATGAGAAGTGTTGGAGTAAATTAATATTTACTCACATGCTTAAGTTTACTTAGGCTAATTATTAGTTATTTTGCACTTAGGATTAGTTGTATTTCTCATTTCCTATGTGCATTGATATATGCATCAACGTATCGGTTATACCTAATTCCTACCTACCCTTGCACCTCATAACCGCTCTTGTCTTTATAAGCAGATCTTATGTACTTTTTTAATCATCTAGTGCAATCATAATTTATAGTGAAATATCTTCTTCTCTCTCGTGAAGGTTTCTTGTGCAAGTTGTAGGTTCTAGAATTGAGTGAATACTCCAACATGGTATCAAAGCTTCCTTCTTGCCACTCCTTCCATATTTGAAGAGCTTCATCAACTTGTTTGAGGCCAAATTATTTTTCCAGTGAGCGTATCTGTTTAGTGATATTTTGTGCCATTATCATTTGGCCCAAAATTGTTTTTGTTTCCCTAGTTTATGGTTTGCAGTCATTTGATTGCTTCACGTCATGACGCTTGTGTAGAAGAGTTGATAGGATTTGTATCTAATTTGGCTCCATATCTTTTATTGTAAGACACGATCTATAGTTTGATCTTGTTTTTCTTCATCAGAAACATGGGCTGTGCTTTTTCCATCGAATTGCAACAATTTTTTTTTTGGCCAGTTTGATTCTTTGGTTTGTGGCTTATGTTTGATTAGGCTTTCAATTTGAAGGCGAGTTCATTTGTTGTTCCACAAGCCCATTTCCATTAGCCTATTAATAACTACCTTATCTTCTCTCGGGTGCAAGGATACATCCACCCTCATTGCCAGCTGTTTGGTGGATTGCCTGCAATAGTTCGTGTTTTATGTAGAGATTGTGATTTCCAAGTTTGGCCCCCATTCTTTAGCAGGCCCATGTTGGATATTGCTTCGTCCGTTTCTAACATGGAGCTTGCATTTTGTGACGCACACAGTGCTTTTTTTAGGCATCTTTAGATTGTTTTTGATTAAAAAAGCAGTGTTAACTAGGGCGCTGACCCTTTACATAGCCAAAAGGCTATAAAAACTTTAAAACAACCCAAAGGCGGCAAACTGAACAAGTAGGGGTACAAACCCCAAACTAACAAGTCGGGCAACCAAACACCTATCAAACCTGCAACAATGCACCCCAAATCAAGAGTGGGGAGAAACACGCAAAACTTGACAAAGTGGGGTTGGGAAAGGGAGGCAGATTTTCCCTTCCGCTTGCGACAAACAACCATCTAAGCAACACTGTCATTAAGAACATTCAAAGAAAAATCAGGCGGGGGGGACCCTGTAGAGTCATTGCCAGACTGCTGCTGCAGAACAACAACAAATTCTTGTTGTAGAACAACAAGAAGAGCAGAATCACTAAGAGAAGAGCGAGGCAGAGTAGAGGGAGCAACAAAAGTTGGAGCCAAAAGGGCAAAAGAGTCCACAACAATAGTAACATCAGCAAAGGCTTCATCAACAGTAAGGGGAATGCCATCTTGAGAGGAGACATCATCCTCCAGAGAGGAGTCAACAGAAGCAGACTCAGAAGCATAAACTGTCAGATGATTTTCAGTAACATCCTTCCACCAAGTTGCAACACCTCTGCGGCGTGAGAGAGAACAGTTTGAAGCTAGGTGACCCGTTGCGAAGCATCTTTGGCAGCAAAAGGGGAGGCCCTCATAATCCACTGATTGGGTCCAAGGCCTATCCCCAACCATCAGAACTACAACCCGCAGGGAGGGGCTGAGATATGTCAATATCGATTAACAAACGAGCAATGCTTGAATGACCCATGGAGGTCGTGACATCATCAACTTTCAAGAAGCTACCAATGGAGCTACCGATGGCCTCAAAACAAGAAGGCTCCTAAAAATGAAGGGGAAGATTAGGGAGGTGGACCAATCATCTTTAGATTGTTGATGACCCATTATTTCGTGAAATCATACTACCGACACCTTCAATTTTGTGGAAAGGCCCGTATTCATTATATTTCCACGGGCGCTGGGAACGGGGGGACGCGTCTCCGGGACGGGGGGACCAAGGGCCTAAGTTTGGGGACGGCGGGGGGATGGTGGGGGGACGGCGGCGGAGGGGTGGCGGGGTGGTGGTGGTGATATAGTTATACATATACATATAGTACTTGAAAAACTAGTTTTGAAAAGATGTATGACAATATTACAGTATAGGAATTACATTTCAAATGAGCCTAGGAAATTTCAAATACTATATCTAAATACCAAGATTTCTAAGTTGTGTTGTTATATGGAGCCTAATCAGACTCGGAGGTTAGATTTTCCCTACTTCTATCGGCGCAATTTCCCCTTATATTTTTCAATGGGGGTCAAGGGGCATCGCCTCTTGTGGGGTCAAGGGGCAGCACCCCTTGCGCGTTCCCTGTCGCGATAGAGGGCGAGGTCGAGGGGCAGCGCCCCGTGAGGCCAAAAATACTTTTATTATTTTCTAAAGGCGTCGGGTGTTATTTTTCTATTGGCCCACATCCAATTAGAGTTACCCCTTAACCCTCAAAAAACTTAAAAAGTCACTTTTTATTTTAAATTTAATTTTAAACATTGCATATATGTGGGGGCGAAAGGAGACGTCTAGGCATCTCCCCATCCCTGGAGAGACGTCTCTCAAAGGACGGGGAAACGCCCAAACGTCTCCCGAGGAGACGTGGAGGCGTTCGCGTCCCGACGGTGCTTGGGTGGCGGTGGCGGGATGGCGGGGACGTCGCGTCCCCATCCCCCCATCCCCGAGACGTTTCTAACGGGGGACACGCCCAAAAGAGGGGTGGATGTGTCCCCGTGGAACACTGATCAACATTGACTCATTTTGCTTGTAGGTGGACATGTCTCATGCAGAGGAAGGCTCATGCCCTTGTTGCACAACCTCTTCAAATTAATCGGTCCTCATACCATTTGCATGGCAGGAGTTAATGATTCACAAAGTGCTCTATTTGTTTTAGCTGTATAGGTTTATATCTTTTGCAAACAAAATAGATGGGCTATATTTTCCAGATCAAGAGCTTTGGAATCAATTGGATTGAGTTTATTATTACTTGTGACCAGGGGATCAGCGCGTTGGTTGGTGCCAATGTTTGATGCCGATTCTATGTATGATCATGCCTGCGTGGTGATTGGCAGCGATCGTGGTGTGTTTTGGCTTGGTGATATCACGAGTGGATTTGTGGAGTCTTTTTCACGACAATGTTTTCTCCTTGATCAACTTATTATCCTCAGATTTGGACGTGAAGGTTTCACTGTCACACTGCATATTTCTCATCGAGGTTTTCCAACTCCTCTAAGGTTGTCGACTTTGTTCTCTTGATTTGGTAGTTTCAATCAATTGGCACGTGATTCTATTGGCTTGCATTTGGCATTCTTCATTATTTGTAGACATGTTTTTTGGTGGCTTATTCTGTTGCAAATTGCAGTTTGGGCTCATCATTGTATTGGGAGGTCTCTAGCGCATATACTTTTCGTTGAACAAACCTGAGGTCTTCTTTATTTTCTTTTGCTTGCACCAAGGCTATATTTCCTTGATTTGTCGGCCCGGCATGTATTGTGACTGGCCATTGAAATCTTTTACTCAAATCATGAAATATTTCATTGCTGGTTATATTTTTGAAGATTGCTTAATTTTTCAGTGGAGGCGTCTCGTACGTTGCAAGTGGAGTGTTTTGCTTTGGCATAACTTTTGTAATTATTGAGGCGCACTTCAGATTTTTCATGCACATTTTACAGATTTGATTCTAAAATTTCTTAATTTCTGTTAGTGACTGAATTGGTACTTTTAATACATTATTTTAAATTTGTATAATTGTGTCAATTTCTCTTGTACACGGGTTTAATTTCTTGTATTGATATTGTACTCTTTCATTGTATTATGGATTAGTCAAAAGTTGTGGTCCTAACTTCGTATAATTATCATGAGTAGATTTTATTGCTAATAAAGAAGTTGCATTGAATCGCTTTTGGCAATGATGACATGCAAGTGCTGCAATGAAGAGGAAATGGTTTGATCAAAGAGATGAAGCTCTTGACACCCTCATTATGTCTCTCTCCTAATTTGAGATATCACATTTCATCTTGTAAAACTTGTAATGCTATTTGGACTATCTTAGAGGGTATCTTTGGTAAGATAGATAAGATGAGGAAATTCAAGTTGGAGAAGAATTAACGAGTCTAAATCATAGTGATTTTGACAATATCCAAGACTTATCGAAGCTCAATTCTTTTAGATTGGAGTTATCTAATTGTGTGGTGACAAAAGAGGATGAGCAATTGATTCTCTCTATTATTTCTAAGCTCGGACCTGATTATTCAATTTTTGTTTCTACATTCTATGCTACTATGAATGCTCTTGTTAGTGCACACAAAATGCCTTATCTTGAGGGATATGCAGCTCAACTCACAAGGGAACAAGCAAAGTTGGCACACATGGGTACATTGAAGCCTTTACAACATTAACCACTTCTTGCAAATGACTCCACTCCAAAGGCTTCAATTAGCAAAGGAAAGAAGCAACATAAAGATCCTAAGTCTAATGAGAAAGATAAGGACTCTCCTTCCAAGAATATTGCTGAGTCCAAGACCTCTTCTAAAGAGGAATCATCAAACAAGAAGAAGATAAAATGTGTTTATTGCAAAATACAAGGATATAATGAGAATAAGTGTTATACTAAGAAGATTGATGAGCTTACACACATTCTTCAAAAGAACAACATCAAGCTGTCCTCATCAATGTCTCCTCCTTCTTCTTCATCACAATCAATAGCTTCATCTACACAGTCACGAATTGCAAGAATTTCACACGACATTGATAAGTTGAAAGGTAAAGCACTCATGACTTCTACACATCCTGAAAATGGGAGATGGCTTCTTGATTCAGGTGCCTCTCATCATATGGCATCTTCTATGGATGTGTTCTCTTCTTTTGAGCCTTGTAATTCAGCTAACATATTGATGGATAGCAACACACATATGAATATTTGTCGGAAAGGTTATATTGATGTGGGAGAGCGGACATTTAATGAACTTCTTTGTGTACCATCCTTGACCACTAACCTCCTTTCAATTTATCAAATTACTCATGGGGCACAAGATAGTGGAGTTCACACTCCCGATTATATCTACATTAGGGACATGGAGACTAGAGATGACATAGCTATAGGAGTTGTGGATCATCCCTTTTCAAATTTTACTCATGATGATGATGATGTTCCTTTAGCTAATGTGCACACCCTTCCATCAAGGGTCGATCATGTTTGTGAGGAGAAGTTTGGACACTTGAATCATTGTGTTCTTGAGACAAGTGTGGAGCTTCCTACTCCATCTCCTGCTTCTTTGAACTTGGGTTCTACTATTTAGTAGGATGATCATAGTATTTCAGATCTTGCAGTGTGGGATGCGTACTTGGATGAGATTTCAGATATGTTTGTTGAGTCTCATATTGTAGATTTGGGAGACATACGTGAGGGGGTTTGTCTTCTCTTTGATGACAATCTCATAATAGTTGGATATTCCTCTTCACCTTTTTTGGAGATTGTTATTCGTCAGTCTCCTTCACTTGTTTTTTCACATTTCATGGTTCAATTTGATCATACCTATGTGATGGACTCTTTGAACTTGGAGACTCCTATCCAGTTTTCGGACATCCACATTTGGAGACTTCCTTCCTCCTTTTAGTTGGACATGGCATGGCTTCTTCATCATTCGATGGACTTGTTTCTTCGTATGGGAAGATGTGTTGCATGTAGACATTGGGTCATCTTTTGTTTCCAAGCATACTTTCGACATTGGAGCTTCTTCATTATGGGGGAGTTATTATGTCTCTCTTCTTCCTTCTTATGGGGGGATACTTGATTGTATTTACATGATGTATGTAGTCCTTTGGGGTTCTTGATTCCTTCGTGCATCATGATTTGTTTGTTTGTTTGTTTATCTTTTGGAGAGGATTTGTTTTCCCATGTGGTTTTCTCCTTTTCTCTACTTTATGAGAGATTGCTTTTCATTGCATGTGCATTGTACATGGGTACCTAAAATGGTTGTGTATCCATGAATCATATTGTATAATAATCTTCTCCCTAAGTTGCATTTAAGGAGGGTTTTTGGAGTAAATTAATATTTACTCACATGCTTAAGTTTACTTAGGCTAATTATTAGTTATTTTTGCACTTAGGTTTAGTTATATTTGTCATTTCCTATGTACATTGATATTTGCATTATGGTAGTTGATTATACCTAATCACTACCTACCCTTGCACCTCATTGGTGCTCTCATAACCGCCCTTGACTTTATAAGATCTTGTGTATTTTTTCAATCATATCAATGCAGTCATCATTTCTAGTGAAATATATTCTTCTCTTGCATTAAGTTTTATTGTGCAAGTTGTAGGTCATGGAATGGAGTGAATACTCCAACAAAAAGAAGCAATGTGAAGTGAAAGAAACCAATATCCGACACATGATTATGATAAATATAAGTGAAAAACAATGTAATTGTATCTGAAATAGAAAATAAATTAGATCTATTAAGTGTCATTATGAATGTTTAAAATGACATTTTAAAATAAAAGTGACAAATTATGAAATCCACAAACCAAATTAACCAAAATAAATTAGGGTTTTTATGAATTTAACCACTAAATTTATGTAATTTGATTGAAACTAAGATTTATGAATGCAAAATTGGAAGTCAAATGCTCCCAAATTGAATCAGAAATGATTAATCCAAACTAAGCAATCCACAATTACAATTTTAAAATTATAAATTAGGGTTTGTCGAATTTAACGTCTAAATTTATGTAATTCAATTAAAAATTAAACTTCTAAATGTAAATTTGAATTTGAAAATGCATAAACAATCAGATCTGAGAACACAAATCAGAAATAAGGGTGTAAGGAGTCGGGTTCACCAAAATGTAATGGTGAAAATTAGGGTTTCTACCATTAAGTATGATAAAACCACTAATTTTGCTTAATACACCATTACATTAAGGATGAGACAAATTTAATAGATCTAACCTCTCTAAAATTTAGATTATGATCAAATTCTTGGCCTCTTGAATGGGCTCTTTGCTCCTTTGAGATTGAATTGATTTGAATTTGTTAAAGATGCTAAAATTAGGGTAAATATGTGGATATTGAAGAGATTAGGCATGAACATTAAGCTAAAATTGTCATAGAAAGCAGAAAGCCTGGATTTGATCAAAGGAATATGATTCAAATATGCTCCCTGAAATTCGACTTAAATTGTTGGGATTGTGATGGTGGTCGCCATGGTCCTCCTAACTTTTCGTTGTTCAAAAGGGAACTTGTTTGTCTCTACGAATCTTGTCATTCTTCCGAAACACATCTTTGAACGTGTTCCCGTACAATGAAAAGGGGGAAACGGTTGGGAATAGGGGTTTGCCTAAGTCAAACCCTAGTTTAGGATTTAACCTTGAATAAATAAATGAAAATATTGACCACTATTGACATAAATACTAAAAGATATACCTCAAATCTACAATTGTTGATAATGATGCTTTGCTTCTTGAATGTAATCACATATGTTGTATGAAATGACATGGACATGATGAAACCCTAATCACACACATGCTTGTATATGAATGATGTAATTTGTTTTTCAATGGTTGAATGAAGAATATGCAACCTTGAAAATCTTTGAAAATGCCTGATGATGAATGCTTCACGAATGCAAGATATTGATTCCTTGATTGGATCACTTGGATTCTTCTATTTAATTAGGCTGATCAAATGTCTTTATATAGGGGTATCTAGGTCATTTATGGATTAGGCCAACCTCCAACAGTAATGTGGAGCCATAAAGATAAATTATCGCCAGAGGGATAGGAGCCTTGCCCCAATTTAAAATTGGGCCCCACTAAGATGGACCATGGCGTTGGGTGCCATGGTCTAGGACCAAGGCATTGGGTGCCATTGTCCTTCTAAAAAAGGGACCAAAATAAATCACTAATGAGAAGGGTACCCTACGAGGGAATCCATTATTGGGTGTTCATGGAATCAGATTTGGAGAATAAGCACAAAACAAAGCTAGATAGGTGATTAGGATAGGACACGCTCAAGTAAGGCACAAACATGAGGTGTAAATTGGTCTGGTGATAATTTATGATGCTACACGAACTTAGACTATGATTCGATTGGATGAGAATCCTGAATCAAGTTTAGTTCAAGTGGGAAATGCATCATAAATGGGACATGGTTTAATTAAGGCGCTTGAATGAACATTTGACTCATTCCAGTTATCTAACAAAAGAAAATGGTCCAAATGCTTTGCAATATTGGAATGGCCTTTCTCCCTATTTGTCCATGTAAATTTTCCATTTGTAGGAACAATGTCATTCGGTCCATTTATTCTCATAAAATATGCAAAATCAGATTGAACTTGTGCCATTCTTCCAAGAGCTCCCCGTTTGTCATTAACAAGCAAAATTGCATTAAAATCTTCTCCTAAAATGATTTTATCATAATATTTTTGCATATCATTTTGGATATATTTTCATAAGAGAAGCTTCTTCCTTGTTTTCGTTGGACTATGGACATTGTATAGAATGAATTGTGAATTAGAGACATAGCTTTTTACCGTGGCCTTCATCCAATTCTGATTAAGATCTAAAATTTGAATTGACACCTTATTCATTCTCCCCATTATACGCATACCTCTCGACACACCATTAGCATCGTTCGCAAAACCAAACCACCTTGTACATTGTTTTACAAACTTTTGCATCTCAATCTTCTGCCTTTTGTTAGGGGCACAAATGCCCCTAAGATTTCAAGTGAGGACTTTCATTTCCCCCCAATTGTTATATAGATTCTAACTGAGGCTTGATCAAGAAGCATTCCATCCTTTGTTATTTTCCTATTGTTTGTCTTCCTTCCAGTTTTTGCTCCGATCACTGGAGTTTTCTACGACATAGCCACAAATTTATTAATTGCTATGCTTTCAATTACATCCAATCTATCTTCTGACTATGCTTGGGAAAGGATTTGACTGTTAGTGTCTCCCAAATTATGTGCAATCCTTGGGGATATTTGTTCTAAGGATACTTCCTGTCTATGAGAACCAACAAATTCATCTTCTTTTTCCTGCCCCCGAACTACACCATTGGATCCCCTTGTTTCCAACACGAGAGGGCCTGGCAAAGGGGAGTATCTCTTTTGAAACAATTTGTCTTCCAACAAATTGTCTTCCAATTGTTTAGCTAGGGCTTGATTTTGATCGAGCTTCAATTGCCTTTATTTCCTAATTTGAACCTTACAATCTTCTTCATTATGGTTTCTTCTTCTACATCTTAGGTAGAGAAACTTTTCTTCTTCAATATCAATTTTTTGCTCCCAAATGCCTGGACACGTTAGCAATTGAATAGAGCACAAGGATTCTTGATTAATCAAAATTTGCATTTAGACATAAATGATGTTATCGTCATTACCCATGTCAATTTGCAAAGTCTCTCCTAAAGGATTATCAATCTGCCAAATAGCATCTTCACCCCAAAATTCATAAGCCAGGTTGTACAAACGAATCCATAACAGATTTTCCCCAAGGCAAGTAACTGTTGGGTCAAATTTGGAACACATTTCCACACATATAAATAATTTTGTTCCATATGCTAGGGGCCCTCTCTGCAATCTTGTTTGTACTTTCGTCCTCAAATTAAACTATGAAAAAGTGTTTTGTCTTAAAATATATCTTTGTTATGTTATCCCATTTTGCCTTAATCCATCGCCCGATTTCTTCATGGCACAATTTCTTCCCCATAATTCTATCAATAACATCCAACTGCTCATATGCTGCGATATACATGTTATCAATTTCAGACATTTCAATTTCATAGGGAATCTTTTCTAGAAATTTCTTGGGGGTCATTTGGAAGGAGGGGGTCCACTTTACCACCAATCATGAGAGAGGTAGAGGTGGGCCAATTGTTATGATTAACAAAACATGGTTTTCCAAGATTAGAGATAATGGCTTCTCCCCCTGTAATAGAGCTGCATGGGTTGTTTTAGATATTGATGGTTCGAGTGTGGGTATCTGCTCTATCTATGCCCCCAATGAATACAAAGATATGATTAATCTATGGAAATGGATTTCTTGTCTCCCAAACATACCTTGAATATTTGGAGGAGACTTTAATATGGTTGAGAATGCAGAAGACAAATATGGTGGTCTGAATTTGGAATGGAAGAGCGGAGAAAAACTATTTTGGGATATAATGAAATCTAGGCTCCATCTTTTTGATCTTCTAGAGGGTAGGAAAAAAGATCACAATAATATTTGGTTCACCTGGTGCAATGCTCAACAAGGATCTAAGAGGATCTACTCCAGACTTGACCAGTTCTATGTAAATTCTAATGGTTGCACCTTCACTCAAGATCCCTTGGGTGCTATGGTTAGGGTAATCCCTTACACCCTCTCTAATCACCACCCCATTATGGCTCACATTTCAGTTAACTCTACTCTAGCTCCCCAAACGAGGACGCGTAATAATTTTATTCTCAACACGAAATTGCTAGAAAAGCAAGATATTCTGAAAGCATTGCATATGGTTAGGCAAATCAACAAGTGGAACTGTCAGGAGCCCTCGACTATTAACAAATGGAATAGGAATGTGGGGTGTTGGAGGTCTCTTTGTCAGACTTTGGGCACCAAATTTGCTAAATATTGAAGAAGAGACAAGAGATAACTCACAAATCAACTTATCTCCCAAGAAGCTCTCACTTAGCACGATCGTCACAATAGTGATCTATCCTTAGTAGTCTCTCGTACCTGAGATAAGCTTAGGAACATCCAACATAAGAAATCTCAAGGGGCCAAAATCAAAGCCAAACTTAATTGGATGCAATTCGGTGGTAAGGGTTCCAAATTATTCTTCAATATGCTTAGACAAAAGGAATAGAAGGAGAGGATAGACAAAATTTAGGATGATGGTGTAGAGCTAACCGAGATTGAGGATATCAAGAAGGCCTTCTATCTGTACTATGAAAATTTATTAACCTCAGATTGTGACTCCACTCGAAACAAATAAGCTCTTGAGCTATGTAAGAATCTTATCCCTAAGAAGATCTCTAGCATTGAGGCAAATATGCTAGAGAAGACCTTCACCATTGAGGAGATCTAAAAGGCTATTAAGAATATTGGAAATGACAAAGCCCTTGGTCTAGATGGTTTCCTTGTAGAATTCTACAAGGTTAACATTGAGTGGATTTCAGAGGATTTACTTCAGGTCTATCATGAGGCTATGGTAATTGGTTCCTTAGGTGTTGAGATCAACAACTTTGTCATCAAGCTAATACCAAAAGGAGACAAATCCCTCATTAAGAATTGGAGACCTATCACTCTCCTCAACGTGTCATATAAAATCTTAGCCAAGATGTTAGCCCTTACACTTGAAGGGATCCTTCCCAAACTAGTCAGTAACACTCAGGCTAGCTTTATTAAAAGGAGATACATTTTTAAAAATTTGATAACCAATTGGGAAGCAATGAACTAGGCCAAAGTCACTAATCAAAAAGTTGCCATGTTTCTCATTGACTTCGAAAAGGCTTATGACCGTGTGGAGTGGAGTTTTATCCTTTAATGCTCGAGGCTTTTGGCCTCCCTAAAAACTTATGTCAGATGGTTGCAATCTTGCTTCAAGATGCTTCAACACAAGTAGAAATCAATGGTTCTCACTCTAAGCCTATCTCCCTCAGTAGATCCATTAGGCAAGGTCGTCCCCTTGCGCTTGCCCTCTTTGTGATTGTTGCAGATGCCATGTTTTATCTTCTCAGAGATACCTTTTCCTCCCCCAAGGTGAAGGGTATCACCCTTCCCGACAATATGGACTTCATGAATGTACAATTTGTGGATGACATTACCTTCTTTCTCCAACTTGACGAAGAGAATTTATCCTCCCTGATATGTAAATTAAAGATCTTGTGTGATGCTTCTGGGGCTTATATTTCTGCCCCCAAATGCATCTTGTTGGGGTGGGATGAGTCCCCTCTACTGGTTATCCAAATTTGATTTTTAATGGGGTGGTCCATCAAAGCAAGTCAGATACTTGGGGATCCCATTTGTTGTTAATCCCTATTTGAGGGAGATGCGGCTGTGGATCAAGACGAAATTGGATGGCAAACTTAATAAATGGAATAACATCTACCTCTCACTAGCAGGAAGGCTTCAAGTGTGCCAAAAGATCCTATCTTCCTACACTGTACTATTCCTCAATATGGATGTTTTGCAGTTATCAGATCAATGAGATTCAAAAAAGCATTAGACACTTTCTTTGGTCTGGTGGCAAAGGGAATAAGAAATGACATTCCGTTAAGCGGAGTTGGTGCTGCTTAGAGAAGAATTTGGGTGGTCTAGGCCTGAAGGATTTGAAACTACGAGGTATCTCACTAGCGGCTAAATGGATATTTTAGGCTTTAGATGGTGATGAGCCTTGGAAAATCCTTGTCAGAAACAATATTAGTCTTGTCGTACCCAAGCAAGCTAAGGGTTGGAAGCAACTCCCCTTTGTTGACCTGATTGCCGGCAAGTTCCTTGTCTCCCTAGCATGGTCCCCTATTTTTAAAAGTATATGGAAAGCCTGGGAGTACACTAGACACCTGATTGCTAACAATGAGATTGTGGACAAAGACAACACTATTGTTGGTGATAAATCTATTTGGTGGAATCTTATGCATAAGAATATACCCTTGGCTCTCATCCAATGTTGCTCGACAAAGAGTTTGGCTCTTAAAGTTATTAATTTTTTTAATGATGTTATTTGTAATGGTGCTATGATCTCTTGGGAGGTTCTCCAACAAAATTTTCAGTTCCCCCCCTCCAATTGGAGGACCTATGTCATGCTTAAGGCTGCTTGTGGTAGAGTAGATATATCCAGGCCATGTGTATTGAGGGAGGACAACTTCTCCTCTTACACATGGATGAATGGACACCCCTGCTGAAGATTAATGCTAAATTGATTTATAATTCCCCGCTCTCTAATAATGATGTTATTTCATATCTTAACTCTACTGGGAACTTGCAATATTCTAATGAGGAATGGCATCAATGACTTTCTTTTCATTGGCAATCTGTCATCCTTCCTAAATAGAAGTTCTTTAAATGGTTATTTATTTTATAGAGATTGCCTATTAAGTACTTACAAAATGATGACCCTATATGCTCCCTTTGCAGGGTCCTTGAAAATACTATGCACATTTTTTTAGTCGTCTCTTTGCTAAAGGAAATTTGGAACATGTTTTTCATTTATTTTAATAAAGCTTTCTCTCATATGGATGTTGTGAATGGGTTTATCAAAGGCATGAAGAAAGATATCAATCACTTCTGGTCTATTTTATCTTGTGAAATACTATGGATTATTTGGAAATTATGTAATGAGGCTAAGTATCAAAGTAGGGATAGGGTACTTATTGAGTCTCTCAGGAGACTCATTTATTGCCATCTTTCCATGCAGGCACACTTGTGATAAAAATCTTAGAAGAGAAGTCTAAGAGACTCATTGATGATGGTTCCATCCAGTTATACATATTCGAGCTATCACATGGGTACACATGGTCCAAAGTCACTGAGGAGAGTTCCCCGTTTGCTGCTGCGCTAGAAACCACTGTCGAGGAGATCAATGAAGGCAGGAAAGAGATACATCAACAGCCCGAGGCCGAAGTCCCCATCATCTTCCTGGAGGCCATAACCACTATTTGGATGGAGGGTCCGCAGGGATGAACCTCATGGTTAGACAACTAATTCGAGTTGGTAACAACTGCTTATGTCTTTTTGTGATCCATTGTCACCTTTTGATGTATACTCTCATCTTGTGTAATGTCCTATATAGTCCTGTAATCTCATGTAATGTGATACTCAGTCCACATATACTTCTACTGTAATGTCATCTTATATATTGATTTATAATATCCTATAAAGTAATATTATCAGTCCTTCTAGGCATGTAAGTTGTAAAGACATATTTTCAATCCTCCTAGACAATCTGCTACTTACTGGCTTTTTTGTAAGGTATCTTTTTTTATATTTGATACAATATATTTTTTCTTGGGGTTATCCTAGTTCCCCTTGAAAATTGTAGGTTTCCTCTTCTGAGGCACACACACACACACACACACACACAGATCCCCCTGAAAATTGTAGGTTTCCTCTTCTGAGGCATATACATACAGACACAGACACACAAATATATATATATATATATATATATATATATATATATATATATATATATATATATATATATATATATATATATATATATATATATATATATATATATATATATATATATATATATATATCCCTCTCTATGTGTACCATCCTTTGTGTTGTGTTGGATAGTCTCATTTATTCATTGTGTCACGTGTACTTTCCATTAAACAAAATTTATGAGGTTTAAATGTTATTTGAACATTGGGTAGTTATTATTAGAGGAAAGCGGTCATTATGTTTTTATATCAAGAGGTATTCTATAATAGCAACAAATAATTGTCACGTGTATATTTTCTATTAAGAAAGATTTACGAGGTTCAAACATTAAAGATTTTTCAAATATATTAAACATTAGGTAGTTATTGTTACAGGAAAATGATTCACTAGAATTTTATATGAAAAGTTGTTTTACAATTACAACATGATATAAAGTCTTATGTCATTGGCATGTATCTAAAAATCAAAATATAGTTAATAATGTTTAAAAATAGAAACAAAATTAAAAAAGAAGAAGATATAGCCTACAATTTAAATATAGAAATAAAATATATAAATATAAAACAAAAAAGTATATGTTTATGTTTTTACTTTTTCAACAATTATATATGAAGACTATAGATTCTTTTGGTAACCATTTTGTTAGCATTATGAAGTTTGCAATGTTTGGATTAGGTTATTAGTGGTCATTTTCAACTAATGTAGGATAAATGATGACTCCTCCCTTGTTCACAATTTTCCTCTTTGGTGGTTTGTTGACAAGATGTGCTTGAAAATGAAGAATTCTATACGCGCATGGGCTTGGTTTGTAGATTCAACAATTTTTGGCCTTATCTTTTTTATTTACACAATTGAGTCTTTGATTCCTGGAAGTCTCTTGTTCAAGGCAAGATTGAGCTCTTGCCCTATGCTATGAGATTTTTCACTGCAACTTTTGCCTCTTCAAAAGATAGGGATTTGATGCTTCATGATATGTTATGAATGTGGGGAGAGAACTCTCTCTTGGTCATGCCTTGCTCTATTAGTGTAAACCTCGTCTTTGAACCTCTCAATGTTAGACTTGTGTGGGATTGGATTTTGAACCTTCCTCCCTAGTTCTAAGAAGATTTTTATTATGAGGCTATTGGTGATGTTGTTGGTCATTTCTTGGAGGTTGATGCTACTACTTCATGGTTCACTATATTTTCTTGTATTCTAGTGTGCATTGATATCTCTAAGTCACTTCATTGGGATATTGTTCTGATGGTGGGCAACATGGCTTGGACACAATCATTTGACTATGAGGATCCCTCTTTTATATCATAATATTTCTCCATCAAGCATCTAACTTTTGATTATCCACTCTCTCAATGCAAGAGTATAGTGATGTGGTGAAAGAATGATTGTGGATGCCACATGATTATTCACGCTTCTAACTATTTGGTTGATGGTTTATATTAGAATGATGCATCTTCTCAAGGTGTTGGATATTCTCTTCCTATTCCTTCAATGGTTTCAAGGGTCTTTCTCATGTAATTGGTGTGAATTTGATGATTCTTTCTCGTTCTACTCCATTGGATCTTATTAATGAGTCCCACACACCTACTCTAGTTGTTTAGTTTGGTATCCATCAGTTTCAATCCAACTCCAACTTTCTTGAGGCAGTTATTGGCAATTTTGACTCAACATCCCCCTATTTTTATTACACCTATGGATGGGCCCTCTTTGGGGGAATCAAGCTCCCATCGCTTCTCCCAAATGTAGGCACTTGGAAGATAATATTTTTTGAACAATTGTACAAAGGTTGAATAAAGGTCTTCCCAAATTTATTTGCAAATCTCATCCTGGAGTGAATGGTTTGATATTGTTTACGTTGGATCCATTAGTGTTGTTTTATTTCATATAGTTGTGTCGGTTTGTGTTTAGTAACTTGGCTATAGTTGTGTCTTACTCCCATCTAGGAGGCGCTTGTATTAATTTCTACCTACAAAGCTTGCTCTGTAATAGGGATGGAACCACATTTTCGCTATTTTTGAAAATATATTTTAATGCCTACATATGAAACTATTGAAAGATTATATATATATATATATATATATATATTTATTTATTACATTTTCCAAATTAAAAAAAATCAAAAGAATGCCAAAATAATAAATGGTGTTCTTTTCAAAGATAAAACTAAAATTTACAAAATTAAAATAGTGCTTCAAATAAAAATAAGTAAACCATAAAGATAAAATAAAAACTAAAAATTAAAATTTGTGTCTATGTATATGTAGTTAATAATAAAGCTCTATATAGATTAAAATAATTCTTTAATACATAAAATTGCCCGGAATTGATATTTCTTAGTACTTTTTAGATAGATATATTTATCTATACTAATAGTACCCTAGTTGCACGGATTTGTAACCATGCATATTTGATATCTTAGCTAAATTATGTCATGACCCAACTAGAACCACATAGCCTTTGCATTATCTACAACATTTTGAGATAGTATTTGTAGTGTCCTAAAATGCGCCTAGTGCATTTATGACACTTATGCATGACGCCTAGTGCTTTTATGAGGATTCCATGATCAAAATTTTATTATTTTGGCATCATGGGCTTGAAAGACAAAGTGCCTCGAAATGCCTTGAAAGCCCCTTTGGGCCTACTTTTGGATGGATGTAAGTGCGATGTGGAGACGTCAGATGTCAGCGCACCACACTAATGTCCTAAAAAACTGTCGGAATCTCAAATCTGGCAGAGAGTTGGATGCTGGTTGATGCGTGTTCTTTGGCTCGCATTTCATCATAATCGCTCTTCGTGCCTCTTCCAAGTTTAAAAGCCCTTCCTAGCTCATTTTGAAAGGTTCCTAATTTGGATTCTTGGCTCTTGGACTTTGGTTGCACTCTCACACTCTCATTGCTCTCTTGCTCTCTTCATGCTCTTGGATACACGCTCTATCGACATCAAGCTGCAACTATCTTGTGGTGGCTCTTACCAATTGACACTATCGTGAGCTTCTTCACGCTCGTACCATCAACAAAGAGGGGTTTGGCTTCACGCCTTGTCTTCTCTTTTATCTATTTTACTTACATGAAATGAGTCCTTTGCATTGTTGATTGTATCTATCATCTAGGTGCATTCATTATTTCTTACATTTCCAATATTTCCAATAATTAATGCATGCAATAGGGGTTTGCTTCCATTAAGTGTAGCATAGTTTCTATTCGCATATTTCCAATTTCCAATTTACCAAGTTTCCAATTTATCTTTCCAATCTATCTATCTGGTTGTCAATGGTAGTGGAAACACCTAAATAGGGCTCTGACTGAGGTAGGCCCCTATACAACCCCAACAATTTTCCTCGTCTTAGTGTGTGTAGGTGACGTATAGGTTTTGCGCGCAAGAAATCACTTGCAGGCTTCTTTCTGGAGTTTTCCCTATTCGCGGGTCGTATGGACTACATCGCGCTATGATGGTGTCTGCGCCTCGCACTGGCATTCAAAACCCGAGAGCTCCCCAATTGGAAGGTATAATCTGCTTTTGGCATTATAATGTTCTGTAAACTCAGTTTTTGTACATTTATTATTCTTGCACTTTAATCTTGTATTTTAGTTAGTTTAGTTGTTATCCCCTGGCTCATCTTAGCACTAGTTCGAAGAGGTAGCAATAGATTCATTTGCCTTCTGAGATTCATCATCTTGGAGGGGGCAAATCTCCTCCCCTACATTTTGGTGAACCCGATGTGAATGCTTAATGTCAGATCTCTTCCTTTTGGAGTTTGATGTCTTTGGTAAGGTATTCTCAAAGGATAATTTTGGTATGTTGGATGAAGTCTTGGATGACTTCCTTGAAGCACCTTCTCCTAAAAGAGACGTAAAGGGTGGGTCATCCTCCACGACATCCTCATGCAAAAATGAAGGGTTTGTGAATTTCATTGTTGTTTCCACGGCCCCACAAAGGCCTAAGAGACCTTACATCCATGTGACAACAACATGTCCTTCTCCTAAGAGAGTTAAGACCATTAATGGAAAACCTTTCAAAGGAGAAGCTTCTGATTTATGCACGAGATTTATGCAATCCAAGCAACCATCTTATAATACTATTGCTCACACATGTAACACTTGGAATAACAATCAAGTTCTTAAACAACCTCGAAATTATCTACCTCGTTCTCAACCCGTCCTTCCTAAGGTACCTTTGTTGGTGGACAAGCGACCAAGTGATTATGATCTTATCAAGCAACTTAAGGTTACTTCGGTTAAGATCTCACTTTGGGATTTGCTTCAAACCACCCCGATGTGTCAAGGTATGCTACAAGAAGCTTGGCAAAAGATTTTGCTACCTTCCTCTGCGAGACTGGCTGATGTGAATGTGTTGATGGATCATATTCGTACGAATTCGCTGAATATTACCTTTTATCTGCATGAACTCCTACCTCTCGAAGTGAGAAATTTAGCAGATCCGTTAATGATCATTGTTCATGTGAATGGCATTGGTACTAGACAAACGCTTATCAATACAAGTTCGACATTGAATGTTTGTGTTTTAGACTTGTTACCAAAGATCAAGGTGGACCCAAACTCTTTGGCAGCTTCCTCCTTGTTCATCTGAGGTTTCGATAACAGTGGTAAGACCGTTGTGGGGATTGTCATACTGTCCTTGAAGGTTGGACCGGTCACTATTCCAACCCTTGTGCACGTTATTCCTGGCCCTTACCTTTATCATACAATCTTCTTTTAGGCAAACCATGGCTACATGTTTTGGGAGTTGTTTCATCTACACTTCATGGATCCTTGAAGTTAGTGGCTAATAATCAGGTTGTCACAGTTAAGGTTGATCCCAAGGCTATGCAGTTATGTTAAATAGCTGCAGTCGGTCAGGCTTTTGTTACACCTTCATTTCAAAATTATGTACCCACCTTGTCTTCTTTGATCGTAACTTCTTGTGTTTCATCCCCTAAAAAGGAAGAATGCAAGAAGATAGAAGTCACTACAGAAGTTGTCAAAAAGGAGAAATCACCTAAGAATCAGGATTCTTCGAAAGAAAACTCCCCAAAGGTAGATACTCCTAAGGTGAAAATGCTGGAGTCTACACCTGAAAAACCTTCTTCGACTAAATCACCTTCTCTATCAAAAGTGAATGCATGTTTAGGTGATGATTGGTGTTCTTTGGATTTTACCGACTCTCATGTTGGTGAGTATAAAGTAGACCCTGTCCATCTAAGCTTTCCTAAGATTTCATTCACCTGAGCTAAGAAAGACGATTATGCATCTATAAAGTCGGGTGATGCTTAGACCACCATCATTCAAAGAATTACAAAACATCTATGGTCCTGGATACACGGTTGTGTCTCAGCTTGGGTATGATGGAAAGGGTTGTGGACCTAATGAACAAAGTATTTGGATTCCTTTGGAGCCGGAACCTCGTCACCACAATACTGGACTAGGATATCATCTTCATATGGGTCGAAAGGTGAAACCATGGTTAACTGTTAACATTATCGACCGATCCCCTTCCTTTAAAGCTTGTTCATCCAGAACTCATTGATGTTGGTGTATCACCTAATGAGATTCCCTTGGATCTTTTCCCTTCAGAAGAATCTTTGAAGGAATTTTTGGATGCATATGATGGGTTGCCTTCTTACCATCATAAACGTCTATTCCCATATTGCTTGAATGCTTAGGCATACTTGGGGGAATTTTTTTTTGCGGGGGGCACCTCTATCTCACAATGTGGAACAAATGTCTATTCCTCATTCGAAAGACTATAGTACGCTCCTTGGTGGAGAAACTATTGACATCATCATGAGTGATGAGACTCCCAACAAGTTCATAAAAGTGGGAAAATGCTTATCCTCCAAAGAATTCAAAGAACATTCCAACTTGCTACATCAATTCCTTGACATCTTCGCTTGGTCTTATGAGGAGATGCTTGGCATTGATGAGTCCATTGTGGTACACAACATTGTGCTTAGAACTGACGCTAAGTTGGTGAAGCAAAAGATTCAAAAGATGAATCCTAAGGTGGCTTTATTAGTTAAGGTCAAGATAGAGAAGCTCCTAAAAGTTGGCTTTATTCGCCCCATGGACTATTCACCTTGGATCTCGAACATTGTCTCGATAAGCAAACCCGATGGTTGCATCCGTATTTACATTGATTTTTAGGATGTAAACAAAGCCTCCCTCAAGGATGAATTTCCTCTCCCGAATATTGATATGATCATAGGTTCAACCATGGGGTATGCTTTACTCTCATTCATGGACGACTTCTCGGGTTATAATCATATCCGTATTAACCTAGAAGATCAATATAAAACCGATTTCACAACCCCTTGGGCGACCTTTTGCTATGTTATTATGTCGTTTGGGTTGAAGAACATAGGAGCAACCTATCAATGAGCCATGACCTTGATATTCCATGATTTCATCCATACGGTCTTAGAAGACTATGTTGATGATATCTTGGTAAAATCCTTAGCGCAAGAAATGCATATTGAAAATCTCTATCTTGTCTTTGAAAGTCTCTGGTTGTATAAAATGAGATTGAAGCCTCTTAAGTGTGTCTACGGTGTTGACGCCAAGAAGCTCTTGGAATTCATTGTCTCTCACTGAGGAATCAAAATAGACACATATAAGATCGATGCCATTGTGAACATGCCTCCACCTAAGAATATCTCTCAACTTCGTAGCTTGCAGGGGAAGATCCAGGCCATTCGTCAGTTTTTGGCACAATTGGCTAATCGTACCCTCCCTTTTACATGATTGTTGAAGAAAGATACCCATTTCAAATGGAATGAGGAATGTCAAAAGGGATTTGATTCCATCGAGGATTACCTAGCTAACCCTCCTATCCTAACCTCATCTCACTCTTTGGCGGTATTATTGGCCCAATGTGATGATGAAGGGCAGGAAAGGGAAGTCTTTTATATTAGCCGCACTTTAACAGGATACATAACCCGATATTTTGCTGTGGAAAATAGTGCTTAGCTCTTGTCTTCTTGACTCACAAGCTGAGACACTAAGTCCTCCATGCAAAAATACAGGTCATTGCTACGAATGATATCCTCAAACACCTTTTTGCAAAGTTTGATCAATTAGGAAGGTTGGCCAAGTGGGTGATGTTGTTCTTTGAATTTGACTTGCACTACATAACTTAGAAGTCAATCAAGGAGAAGTCATTTCCGATCAGCTAGTTGATGCCTCCTCAGAAAAGTCTTTTCCCATCTTAGATCTCTTCCCCGACAAGGATGTTCTGATCATTGAATAGGACTCAGTATGGCACATGTATTTTAACAGTTTGAGGTGTCAAACTGGCACAGGCGCATGTGTGGTTTTCCTCTCACTAGAAGGAAAGTCAATTCCTCTCTCTTTCCATTTAGAATCAGTGTATCAATAACATCATCGAGTACAAATCCCTAATTGCAAGACTTTGTGCCACGATTGCTATGGGAGTAAAGAACATCCACATCCATGGAGAGTCTGAAATTATTGTAGGGAAAATCGTCATACAGATGCAATGGAAATCGCTGCTTCCATTGTAGGCCCCGAATTTGGTCAGGATGAATACCGCTTTGTGGTACAAGTCCTTCGCTCTCCAGCCTATCCAATCAAACTCAATTCGATGATCTTATGTGTGCCGATGTTGATTCGGGAGAATGGTTCGCACACATTTTCAATTATTTAAAAATTGGAAGTTTTCCTGATGATGCCAACAAAAGGTCAGGTATACGGATTCAGAAGTTGGCCAACTGTTACATTCTTCTATCTAATGTGCTTTATAGGAGATCATACGACGATCTTATTTTAAGATGTCCGACAAAAGATGAGATCCCCCTTGCCCTTCAAGAAGCCCATTTAGGCTCTAGAGGTGGGCATTTTAGAGGAAAATATTTGATATACAAACTGATCCACATGGGGTAATATTGGCAAATGATCGAACTAGATTCCTTTGCCTTTGTCAAAAAGTGCCCCCAATGTCAACATCATAGCAACCTGATCTGGGCCTCTGCGCAGTAGCTTCGTAGTCAGGTTTCTCTGTGGCCTTTCCAGACTTGGGGATTGGACATCATTTGCAAGATATCTCCCCCTTCGTCTAAAGGTGACATCTTCATTATCACCGCTACATATTACTTCATGAAGTGGGTCGAGGCAGTCCCACTCAGATTGACTACTGCTGATATGATTTGTGGCTTCATCATGGACAACATCATTTCTTGCTTTGGCTTGCCTACTACTCTTGTTTCTGATAATGGTACGCCTTTTAAGAAGGAGGTTAAGCAGTTTCTTGAAAAATTTCACATTCAACACCGCTTTTCTACACCTTACTACCCACAATCTAACGGTCAAGCGAAAGCATTTAACAAAACCATTGAATAGATCTTACGCAAGCTCGTCACTACGCGTTATGGGCCTATCGCACGAGTGTTCGTATGGGTACATGAACAACACCCTACAACCTCGTGTATGGTAATGATGCTATTATGCATCTTGAATTGGAGATTCCTTCTTTGCGGGTCTCCTTAAAAGGGGTTATTGATGATGATTCCTATCGCACTCTTCGTTTAAATCAACTTGAATTGTTGGATGAGCATCACTTAAAGGCCCTTCAACATTTTCAAAATTATCAAAAGTCTCTACCCAAACAATATAACTAAAGTGTGCTACCTCAGACCTGTAAGAAAGGTAATCTGGTTCTTTATGAGAACCAGAGAAATGTTAATGCAACACCTGACCTGTTAGCACATATTTTTACAAAATATTTCTATGCTATATATGGATGCTTTTTGCTTATAATTTTATCATAAGAGCATTTATTGTTGGATTGTATGTGCAGGTGATATGTTGCAGTGTTTTCATGAAAAAGCATCACTTGGGCATATTCAAGGGGAATGTTAAGTATGATGGCATTCTGGCAATCCTCATCTTCACAATTAGTTTCATTGCAGAAGCACTTTAAGAAGATCAACATAGAGTAGGGTTGTGAACATGTTCAGAGACGCCAATGGTGTGGGAGAAACCTTTCATTGTGGTTATTAAAAGTTGCATCCATGGAGAAGGGCTTCTTTTGCAAAAAATGCAAAATTTTGCTTATCGGCATAAGTCATCCCGATGAGATCGCCCAGGGAGAACGAAGTGTGTTGATCGGAGTAAATCATGCCGATGGTGTTTCCTAAAAGGCATGAGTGGTGTGAAGAAGTGTGGCTTAGTGGTAATCCATCGGGGAGAGTTATGACGATGATATGATAAGAAGTCGGAGTCATCAAAGTAACATACACTATCGGCAACGAGGAAAAACTGTTATCCCAATACCCGATGGGGTTATCGGTGGAGCTCTTGCCGACAACCAATGGGGCGATGTATTCATAGCGATAACATCGGGTTGTCGGGAGGTCCTAATTTATGTTAACCCGATATCCGATGCACTAATTGGAGAAGGGGACTCTATCAGAGAGACTTTCTCTGATAAAGCGGTACCAAGCAAGAAGGGGGGCAAGAGTCATCAGAATAACATACAACATTAGGGAGATGCATTTTGAGTTATCCCGATACCCGATCAGGAAGATGAGCTCATCACAAACGAAGTGATTACATTGGGAAAACATACGCCGATAGATCGAAGCAACCTAATAAGGAGAGTAAGGTGCAAGAAGACTCATCGAGATAGCATACATTATCGAGACACATTTTCAAAGTTGTGTTGAGGCTCGATGGGCAGAATGCCACAGAGGGTGGATCTATCGGGGGAGCTATAACCATCGAAAGCAAGGAAAATATGCTATGTCGATGCCCGATGAAGAAATTAGGGAAAGTTACGCCGATCCAAAGGAAAGTTAGATGTCATGGAACCATTGAATAAAGTATTAAGTGATTCATTCTGAAGCCTGATGGAGCGACTTGAAGGATAAACAAAAGGAGGTTTCATCGGAGAAACATACCTCGATCTAACATAAAGCAAAGCTGACTAATAGAAAGGAAAGGTGGATCCATCGGGATACTCGAGGAAGAAAACGAAACGGTCGGGGCGAGATCCAATGGATTGATCGGAGTGACCTATACCGATCAGAAAGACAAAAAGGTAATTGAAGGAATGCAAAATGCAGATGGCGCCAAGTAATTGAATTATCATGTAGGGTTACGCTGATTAGCCGTTGGAATATTTGATACGACAACCATTATTTAATGCTCTCAATCGGGTGGATTGGATCCACACGAAGCAAATCTGATGAGTTTATGATTGTTACAGACTTTAGCCATTGCATATCGAACATAAAGAAAGATTTTTCGTGCCAAAATTATTCACAGTGTTTTCAGCCATCAACATTAAAGTTGCAGACAAGAAGCGCGGGTAATTTGAAAGTTCAAGCATTTAATCATGGAGGCTTCTGGCTCACAAGGGAAAAGGAAAGACAGAGATTTCAGACACACAGTCTACTAAATCAAAAAAGACGAAGTCTGTAGAGGGTATGCAAAAGTGAAAACTGAACCAGGACATGATTGACCAAATGGAGTCATCTAGTGCTAAGTCAAGGAGGTCTAAAACCTATTTTCCGCCCAAGGATCAATTGGAGGACAAGTACAAAGGGGTTGGAGATATCTGGACAACCATAAGGGGCCACAAATTATTTCTATATCATTACCTTAGGTGGAACAAGGAGATGCCACTGTCGAACCCTTGGACGACAAATTTGGACAGACTGGTGGTCCCAAATGTTTTCCTGAATCTCAGATTATTGGAATTGCTTACCAGAAAATACGACAAATAAAAAAGTTGTATTCAATTGTCCAATGGGGATCCATTCATTTGGATATCTGTTGGGTCTATTCGGGAGGTTTTTGCTATGTCTTATGAGCCTTACATGCCCCTATCTTTTACAGACTTGGAAGGGGAATATACCCAAATGGACACCGCTCACACAGTGTGGAAGTTAGTGATTCACAAGAAGGAGAAAGGATGACTCACAGAGTAGGATGGCCTCCTTTTGAAATTACTTTGTTCAGACAATACTTGCAGTACACATACTGGGCATGCAGCCAGGTCTATGGGAAAGAAGTTCCTGATGTTAAAAGGATAGGCCCATTGGTGTTGGCTCCATACATTCAAATGCATGAGCCAATGCCATTTGATTATGCAACTTACTTGGCAGAGAAGCTACATGAATGGTTCTTGAGTTTACAGAGCCTAACACTACTTTTAAATTTTATTCATTACTAATGCATATGGTTTTGTTTCATGGGCAGATGCAAGGTCTGTGGCCAGAGGAATTAAGGGTAACTTCCAGAAACAAAGATGGACAAGACCAACCGATTCAATTATGGGTATCCCTGTGGGACGCGAGATTTGACAAATCACATTGTGTTGTTTGAAGAGTATTTTGTTAAAGCTTTATACAGATTGTTTGGAGTGGATTGTGATGGGTCTATCTCATTGGAGATTAAGAGATTCTTGAGACCCCATGCTTTTGGGGATACCAGGGTCAGTCACAATTCGGGTGACTGGTTTGTGTGTCAGAATTTCACCTTTTTTAGGGTTTATGGTTTTGAGGGTGTTCCATATATGTTGCCTACATTAGTTCCTGCCAGGATTGCTTATTTAGAGGGTGCACACAAGCAAGTATTTATGCCTGGCACTTTGCATTTTGTAGACTTCACCATTGTATCTACCAAGGCTTATGAGATGATAGAAAAAAAGCTGGTAGAGGAGTACAATTTGTATGGACACCAAGCTCGGAAAAATTATGATCTAGGGGTATATCCACCACTGCAGGAAGAGCTAGAATCTAGGAGAGTATTTGCATATACCCATGGAAGCTGAAGATTTCTTTAGAAATAAGGAACGAGATGAGGCTGTTGCACTCTTAGAGGAATTAAACCAAAAGTTAGAAGAGTGGAAGCAGAGGCTTCAGGAACTAAGAGAAGAAGGAGATTCTAAGAGTGGGTCTAATGAGAATGCAACTATATCAACCCTCCGTTTACCTGAATTAGAAGAAGTGGCAGAAAGCCAGGAGCAAATCATGTTGAGAATAAATGCCAATGCAAATGTAAGACTTGAAGAGCATGCAACTTTTGTTGCACATGAGGTTTTTGTACAGTCAAAAGAGTTCAAGTCATTTGTGTACCATTACAAAGGGAAAAAATTGAGAGAGAACATCCCAAATGTTACCCCAGAAAATGAAGCAGAGATGCTTAAAAAATTAAAAGAGGACATTGATGTAGAAGTGGCCACAATGACACCACAGAGAGGAAGACAACTTCTCAGTGAGGCCGACATCATTTTGTTCCCAAGATGGGACTTAAGTGCCTCTTATTTTTGACAGCTTGTTGCATTTTGACAGAAAGGATGTAAAGTTATACATACAGGGTGTTGATGATATCTTTATTGGATCAAGGTATGATCCAAATGAAGAGGAAATGTTGCTTTGGGCCCTATACCCTCCAAATAAAAGACCCAAGATCATAGATGTAGATAAGACGTTTGGGCACATGATGAAGCTGAAAGTGGGAGAGGTTAATCCAATTGTCACTGCAGATTTGGGGATTGACATTGCAAAACTGAGTAAGGCCCAAATGTAGTGGGTGGTAAAAGAGGGTCAATAATATAAAAAATTATATGAAGACCTGTTGAGAAGTCATGGGCATGAAGTACCACAGATAGCTGATACTGGTTTTCAATGGAAGAAGAAATATGAAGACCAGATGAAGGAAAACATCAAGTTAAAGAGGCAAATTAGGACTTCCAGAGTAGATGTTGCTTGTGTTTTGTTGACAAACAGGTTTGAACATTTGTTGGAAGTTCTCAAAGAATTCTGGACAAACTGTCAGAAGACCCTGAATAATATGGCTTCTCATGAAAGAACTTTGAACAGGCTGAAGGCATTGTTGAAAGAGAAGAGTACCGATGAGAAAATGGTTGAGAAGATTCAGAGAAGGTTGAACAAGCATAAGGCATTTGGTGTAGACATTAAGCAGGAATTTACTGATTGCAAAGATATTGTTAGATATGGTGTACTAGATATTGTGGATGATGCAGAACAGTTAAAAGACAAAGGGATTTGGATTGCAGAATGCTAGAATGTACTTAACACATCCCTTAATGTTGCTCGGGCAGATGTTTTGTATATGAAGGAGATAGGTGAGCAAATGGAGAGATTGGTTACCATGGAGATCATTGTCAGGGATATTGTATTCAACACCGACACTCACTAGGACAACAAGTGTTTGGAGCACATACAAAAGTGTGATACAATATTGGATGACCAGAACTGATTTTTATTATATTTTGTGTCTAGTAGTTAAGAAATTAGGTGTTAGGTTTTAGTTAAGTTTAGTTTAACAAGATGAAAGGGTGTGTCCTTTCATTCAAATCCTTTGGCTCACATATATGTAGTGAGTCAATTTTGTATCATGAGAGGAAACATATAATTATGCCGCTGGCTAGGCTGCAAGTGTTATGTTTTAGAAAGGTCTAATAGGAATGAGGAGTTTATTCTGTGCAAACTAAATATATTGGAGTATTTGTAAGTGCAGTTTTTGTTTACATTCTTATTCTAGAAGTTAATATACAAGATTTCATGTTTTTATTTTCAGATCATTGTGTAATTTTGTGTTTGATGAAATCATATGTCCTCTTGATAATTTTTTAGGATTTGTTGTGATGTGCCATCACATGATGTTGTATTGAATGTAAAATTGGGTTTTATTGTTCATGCAACACATAATGAAACCTTGACATGATGGTTTTATAATTGTCTCTTGAGTTGATAGTGATTCTTGTCTACAAAGTTATTCATTAACTGTTAGATAAAGGCACTGGTCTATTATTAATCTTTGTTGAATAAGTTTGTGTGCATTAGGTCCTTATCAAAGAAACAAATCTTCTAATTTCTATAAGTACTGCTCTTATTCATAATGGCTTAAAGTCCTAACAGTAATCTTTTACATAGCACAACTATATTCACACTTATTTTATCAATTTTAAAGGCATTCAATAAAAAGCACTTCTGTTAGCATAGTTGCAGGAAAACCTTTTGCCATCCCTGCAATTGCTAATTCCCATAGTTTAAATTCACTCAAAACAAACCTCTTTTGTGCTTGAGAGTGTAAGGTACACCCACCTAGGTTTAGTGGAGCCTAAAGTGCAGAGGGATTTGGTCTTCGACCATCCTTGTTCGTTGGCCAAGGCTAATTGGATCAACTGAGGATTAGGCAAGTCTTTGGTTTCCCAATCTGTGGTTTTGGGAACCAACATGACCAAAGAGGGAAATTTAGCCCGAATTGGTTAGGTTCGTACGTTGTCACCTCTGTTTATGGTTTTGGTGCATATGGTTTATCCTCCATGGATGACACTCCTCTTAAAGAGTCGATCAATGTCGCACACCTACATAGATACTATGTGTAGAAGATGCATAGTATGTGTCTTGCACGTGATACCTAGATGCCTATGGAGGAGAGGGTCACGTCCTAACACATATCCTTGATTGACATGACATTCATCTTTGTGTTATAAAGTGACTATGTATTGTTACATCCGTGTGTGCATGCACATGTATGTGTTATATATATATATATATATATATATATATATATATATATATATATATATATATATATATATATATATATATATATATATATCATATGTAAATTAAATCATAATAAGCATCTAACTCTATATGTGTGTGTGTCAATGTATCATATCAATGTACATGTATTGCATCACTACAAAAACACATGATGATGTCATATATGTCTCTGATATATATAAATACATTCCTCTATGTACCAAAACAATGTTGTACATGGAGTGAATAAAAAATTTGTCATGACTTCCCTGGTGGGCGAGTCCCTAAGGTCGTTGGTGCTGGAGGATCCTAGTCTCGGTGAGGAGGTTTTCTAACTGAGGTTGGTTGTGATCCTGCAGCCGTAGTGCTCCGCAATTGCAAGCCCCTCTGCTCTCCTCGTAACTCAAACACAATCTCCTACTGTGTCATCAACTCCTCCCATGTTGCCATCTCTCGTTGGCGTGATTCCTCGAGATCTCCCATCAATTGGCGCACTTGGGGAGGTCTAAGTGACCTGCGACGCCTTGTCATGCAACGTCCACCTGTCTTCGGAGGTCATCGAATTGGCTCTGCAGAGTGTCACATGCCCTCCCAACACTCTTATCTTGTGTCCTTGTCTGGTCTTTCTCTCCAAGGATAGTGCAGACCTCCTGTAAGGCCTGATCCCGCTGCCCCGTCACAGTGGCTAAATGTGTCGCTCCCTGCACCAGCTCCACTCAACCCTCTCATATGTTGTTCGTAGTTGTGCTACAAGTTTGAACAACTGTATATGTCTCCCTTTTGATTGGAGGGGCTGGTAGGTGTCCAACACAAGACCTTGGGCGTGCACATAAGGGATGACCTCTGCAAGTGCCTGGTGGATGAAGCTCAACCACTCAACTACACTCTCTGTAGGCACAAAACATCACATCATTATCATTCATGTCCAAAAATCGCTACATCTATGGATATGCAAAGAAAAGACTAAAATACATCAACTGAAACTACAAGTGCATACCAGGATCGCCCTTCTGTCAATTTGGATCTTGCAGAGGCACCTTGCTGGAGGACCCTTTGCAGTCGTTGCTTTTGTTGGTCACGCTTGTGGCGTAGCTAGTGGTGCAAGTGGCGACGGTAGAAGAACCCTATCCGGTGATACAACTTGGCATGGACTCAGACTCGTCATCCATTGTCTCTGTTGTGGCCTCTCGCCCTCATCGCACGTGGAGGCTTGGTTGTCGCTGTCTCCCCCTAGAGCTCTGGCATCTCCTCCCTCTGTATCTGTTGAAAAGATTGGCGTGGGACCTACTTTGCCCCACTAGCCTGCGAACCCCGATGTGACTCTAACATCATCTATGTCAAGTTGTGGTGTGATTTCTTCATCGTCACTCCCCTACAGACTATCCTATACATCTCCGAGGGTGGGACGAGGCAGGTCCTGTGGTCACAGTGCACTCTTGGCTGATCATGCGTAGGTCAGAGCAGCAGGTGGAATAGTGTGCACTTGCCTGAACTATCACATGCATCACCACCAGTAGTACGACATCATCACATGGTCTTGGTGGAAGAGTAGGAAATAGTTTCTCTGCATTCGTGGGAGTTGTTTGTGGTATGTGGCCCAGACCCCCATGTCTCGATATGGCTTCCAGATCATGTCTCCAATCCTGAGATGGTCGAAGGTAACCCTCCAGTAGGTGAGGTCTCTTGTATGCCATCCTCCGCTCTGTAGTGGATACGCGTGTGCCTGTGGCATGTCTAAGGGCATCAACATTGGGAATCCAATTGGTCGTGTGCAATTGATGTGCTCGAAGACCCAAACCTGTACGAGAGTGCACATTGTGAGGCTCCGGTACTCATGGTGCACGTACTGGGAGAGCTCATAATATAAATGGGCCAACATACTGCGACCCCATGCATACACCGTTTTCCTCTCCTCCATCTCCCGAATCAAAGGGACAAAACCTGCAGCTAGCTCTGAACTATGACTGCCTGTCAATACCCGTCGTGTGACAGTCACGATCATGATGTGTCGTACCAAGAGAATCGACACTCATCCTTGGCCTAGCGCCGCGGTTATACGTGTCCTGTCACGTCTACCCTCTGCCCTAGGGCCCACTCCTGTTGTCTACTCAGCTCCGCTGCAGAAAGGATCGTTGGAGACACTCGCTCCCCTCAGATAGGAAGCCATAGGATGTGATAAATGTCAATCAGTGTCACCATTATCTCTCTTGTGGGCAGTTGGAAGGACATGGTGTCTGTGTCCCACCTCTCCATCAATGCCTGTAGCATGGGGGCGTGTAACTGAAACTCAGGCAACATGTATGTCCACCATAAGCCCACTCTCTGGAGGAGTTGTCTATTGACCGCTGATAACTCATCTGCTCAACTCTACAACATCAGCAACTGGTGCCTTGATGTATGCTCGCCCATCTCGGGCAATGTTTGTAGGTAAACAATTTTGTATTAGTGTTGATTCCACTTTTCCAAAAGACAATTGTGCGCCTAGAAGACATCGTGTCTTTTGGACGCCAGCGCTCTTTTAGGACGATAGCGCGTTGTCTGGACTAACGCGTCCGTCTAAGAGGCAGGCACACAGACCGAATGACAACACATCCCATGGACACCTGCACAACCGCCCAACCAAAATACTCCAAAAAAGCACTAGGAATACAAAACAAGGCATGTTTCGAGTCGCACTTGGTCGAGCTCACTGCCCTGCTCAATCGTGGTCTGCAATTCCTTGATCCTTCTAGCCCTAAGCTCTCGTATGTGTGGCATTTTTTATCAGACTCTATGCAAAACTCAGCTAGAACGCTCATAGTGAATAGTAACAATGACCCTTCTTGGGGCCCACTTTTGAGTATATAGCCTAATTTTTACTTGAAATGGCTTTTGCCCGTTTTTGGACAATTTTGGCTCGTTTCCTTCCTGTTTTCCCCACCTTACTAGAGGAAAAACACAAGGGGGCATATACTCTCCTTCATATGGTTTTTCTCTTCTATTCATACTAACGCTCCTTGAGCATTCCTCTCACTGAAGTAGCTTCCTCTGTTTTCCGTGCTGAAAACTTTTCTAATCTTGCAGTATGGAATTCGTCTTACAAAATATTGGGTTTCCTCGTGGATACTTGGGGGCATTGCTCGTGATTGCTGACTCAACCTCTACGGTTTCTACAGTATCCTTTTTGGCTAAGTATTTATTGCATCTACGACATTTATTGCATTGCATGAGCTTAATGAACATATCTTTCCAAATTACTTTAGTGTGATTGATCCATACAGCCGATCAATCTACTAAAGTGGGGGCAAAATATAGTGTGCTAAAATGCGCCTAGTGCATTTATGACACTTATGGATGATGCCCAGTGTATTTATGATGATTCCATGATCAAAATCATATTGTTTTGGCATCATGTGTTTGAAAGACAAAGTGTCTTAAAATGCCTTGAAAGCCCTTTTGGGCTTACTTTTGGATGGACGTAAGCGCGACGCAGGGACATCAACGCGCCACGCTAACTTCCCAAAAAGCTAGTGGAATCTTGAATTTGGCAGAGAGGTGGATGTTGGCCGACGTGTGTCCTATGACTCGCGTTTCATTGTAACGGTTCTCCGTGCCTCTTCCGAATTTAAAAGCCCTTCCTATCTCATTTTGAAGGGTTCCCAATTTGTGTTCTTGGCTCTTGGACTTTGGTTGCACTCTCACGCTCTCATTGCTCTCTTGCTTTCTTCATGCTCTTGGATACATGCTCTATCAACATCAAGTTGCAACTATCTTGTGGTGGCTCTTACCAACATGCACTATCACAAGCTTCCTCACGCTTGTACCATCAACAAAAAGGGGTTTGGCTTCAAGCCTTGTCTTCTCTTTTATCTATCTAACTTACATGCAACGAGTCCTTTGCATTATTGATTGTATCTATCATCTAGGTGCATTCATTATTTCTTACATTTCCAATATTTAATGCATGCAATAGGGGTTTGCTTCCATTAAGTATAGCATAGTTTCTATTCACATATTTCCAATTTTCCAATTTACCAAGTTTCCAATTTATCTTTCCAATCTATCTATTAGGTTGTCTGCGGCAGTGGAAACACCTAAACGAGGGGTTTGACTAAGGCAAGCCCCTATACAACCCTAACAATTTTCCTTGTCTTAGTGTGTGCAGTTGACGTATAGGTTCCGCGAGAAGGAAATCACTTGCAGGCTTCTTTCTGGACTTTTCCCTATCCACGGGCCATATGAACTACAATGTGCCACGCTGGCGTCCGAAACTGGAGAGCTCCCCAATTGGAAGGTATAATATTCTTTTGGCATTATACTGTTCTGTAAACTCAGTTTTTGTACATTTATTATTCCTGCACTGTAATCTTGTGTTTTAGTTAGTTTAGTTGTTATCCCCTGGCTCCTCTTAGCGCTAGTTCGAAGAGGTAGCGACAGACTAATTTGCCTTCTGAGATTCTTCATCTTGGAGGGGGCAAATCTCCTCCCCTACAATATCCTCTCTACTCACATAATACATTCGTGAGACTACCCAAAGCAACTCATCTTAATCATCACAACAATATTTTGTAATTGAATGACACAAATTAGAAATTTAGGAATCTTTACAAATTTGAAGTCGACATCTACCTACCAAAGAGTAGTAGTTTTCAATAATATTGATGCTTTTATCCTATTTGCCTCTATCTTTGTTGGCAAAATAAATTAACTATATATATATATAACAATAGAAAGAAGTTTATAGTTTGTCAAATTTTTGTATGTTTGGTTATGAGAAACATTGACTCCTAGTGGATGCTACCTTAGACCATTTAATGGTTTATGCTTCAGAGTGACTCTTTGATGTCTTGGGTGAATGTTCTCTTGTTGTTCAACTTGATTTGCAGTCTAACCCTATGACCCCCTTGTGCCTGGATGCTATTGGTATCTCTCCTGATGTAGCTTTAGTCCTTGCTTCTGCAACCCCCTTGCAGCCAATAGAGATGTTTGTTGGTTTGCCTTCTATTGACTCCTTTTCAAATAATTCACAGTCCATGGACCCTAATGACTCCATTTCTTGGATAGTGGTTCATCGTCGACGGAAAGGGAAATCCTCCTTCCCCCCAACTTCTTCCCCCATAATTGGGTTGGATGTCTTTGTGCCCTGTTGAGTGGGGTTGAGTTTGTATTGTTTCTACAAGCTTCCTTCGCTTGCCTGTTTAGTTTGAATTTTTGGGTTTTTGATAGTCCTTGACTACGTAAAGGGTTGGCGCCCTAGAAAACAGTACTTTTCAATCAGAAACATTGACTCCTAGCAAAATATGAATTTTGATTTTTACCTATTTCACATGGTGGATGAGAAAATTGGAACATGCAAGACTGGACGTACGAAATACAATTGAAGATGATGCCATGACAATTACAATTTAACTCGCTAGATCAATGTCTAGGATGGCAATATTGACCTTGTATGCTTGCCTTGATATTGTCATGTCCTTTGGCCTTTGCTAGCTGTAGTAATCTATGTCATTATCTCCAACTTGAAACTCATGTTGCTAGAGACCCTCTCTTTTCAATCCTTGCTATATTCAAGTCCTACAACTAGTTTATAACAAAATTATTGTTTTGTTCAAAGTTAATTAGGCTAAAATCATTGTACTCTGATGATTTGCCCCTACAAATTAGAATCAATGTAAAAGATTTAAGCAAAGATAAAAATTGTCAAACCATTTGCATTAAGTAATATACTATCGCATTGAATAATTTGAAGAAATTTTATATTACATAAGATCAATTTTAAACAATAGAGTATATACTATAAAGACACTTTGAAGCACTAATTTATTCGTAGAAGTTTGGAAAAAGAAACATTGAATTACATAAGATCAATTGAAACAATAAATATTAAGATTATAGAAGTAATTATAGGCATTAATATACACTCAGTTGCAAAAGGAATCCAAATGCACATATGTATAAGAATAATTATATTTCTTATATGAATAATTTTTTTTTTAGGTTCAATTACAATTGTTATAAATAAGTTATTGAAATGAAAAGTTTACTCTATCGCTAAATTGGTTATATATATCTAGATTATTTTTTAAAATTATTTTGATCACAAATACTTATGAAAATTAAGAATAATAAATTCTTTGAAATTTACAAAAAAAAAAAAAAATTATTTTTAAGAATAAACTATTGAAAAAAAAGAAAAAAGAAGGAAAAAAAATTCATAACTCAAGTGACAAGTGACTTTTTAGTATCTTTTTCATTATACAGTAGAATCTTAAAATAATAAAAAATAAATTAACAATAATACATATTTTGCATTTGATTTTACCTATCATCAATATAACTATTTT
This sequence comes from Cryptomeria japonica, assembly GCF_030272615.1. NCBI lineage: Eukaryota > Viridiplantae > Streptophyta > Pinopsida > Cupressales > Cupressaceae > Cryptomeria > Cryptomeria japonica. The sequence goes on along the minus strand of NC_081409.1, from coordinate 306,977,441 downwards.
GATAATATATTTGACTTCATGTTTATTTCCCTCACTCATCAATGTAAATCAATTCATAGAATACATATCCTTAATGGGCATCGATTATGAGTCCACAACAAAACGAAAGTCTTATGAAAAAAACAAAGCCAATAAGATTTTTTATGTTTTCAATTAAACTTAGTAAATGCTTTAGTTAGTTTTTTTATCACAATAATTTTGTGCAAAAGCCAAAACCATTTCATAAATTTTAAAACAAAATATACAATAAGCTAGAAAAGACCACATAATTCAATAAGGAAGCCCTAGGTGTCAAGATATTAAGGAAAAATGATTAAGTAATATTAGAAACTAAAGGCTTATCATCATGAATGGAGTTTGCTAGAAGATTCTTACCAAACACAAATTTAATGTACCAAGCACAAACTTAAATTTGTCATGCTTAGTGGAGCACCTTAGTTAGGAAAAATGTATAATGTGGTGGACAAATATGGACTATGGTTTTGATGTTTCTTTGTGTGGGTTGTGGTGAATAAATTGGTTGTTAACATGAGAGTGGATTATTGATTTTATTGGACTAAATTAATAGGTATATGTTGATCATTTTTCGTTCATACAATTTTTTTATAGCAAAATGTTCTTTTGAGAACATATTTTGCCAAAAAAAAATGAAAATGAAGATATCAAATTGTGTTATCTTAAAAAAAAAACCATTAATAATTACCATGAAGATAGAGTAGAGTTTATATTATTAGAATGAAAAAGTCTAAATAAAAAAGGCAACAAAGATCCCATGCTTGCTGAAAATCAAACTAATAGTGATGAACAAGTCACTCTCCACAATGAGTGTGAGTGTGAATGGCATGATATTGTGACCATATTAGAAGCTGACCTACCACAAAATTTAGTTAAAAAAAAGATTTTGAGAATCTATGCTAAATTTTGGTTTCCTTTACTTGTACTTATATTTGGTTGTGTGCAAGTGCAATAGAATATTAGACAAGTGAGGAGATACAACCGAAATGGCTTTTGTTGGAGAATATATGGAGGTTGGTCTTAAAAAACGTAAAAAACTGAGAATATAAGAAAAGAACAATTTAGTTGAGAATAATGGTTTATGATCTAAGAGAGTTGAAAACAAAAGAAAAAATTATGGAAGTATCTAAACATGATGGAAGGGAATGTTCTAATTTAATACTTTAAGTAAAAGATTGGTTTTATAATCTAAATCAAATTTGAGACCATTATGCGCACAAAGTCTGTCTTGGATATTTAATACAATAGAATATTGAAGTAAAAATAGTCTTGCATCACAAAAGCAAAATCTAATTCTAAATCAAGATGTTCAAAATTTTAAATGTGGGGTAAATGATGCACCATTTAATCAATGTTTTCTTAATAGTATCAAATTGTTTATAATTTGTTTTTTGAAAGAGTGCATAAATGATACACCACTTAGTCGGTTTTCTTAATGATACTATTTTTTTATAATTGTTCCTTTTTATAATATATAATTAATGATACACTACTAATCAAATGTTTATTTTCAGTAGAATTAAATTTTCATGAATTTATTTAAAATTGCCTTTCAAACATTAAAAATTATTTTATTAAAAAATAATTATATATCATTTATCCAAAAATTTCCCTCTATACAACTATCTTGTATTTAGTTCAAGTTGCCTAAACATAATTAAACTGAATTTATCAAATATTAAGATAATTGAAAAATAAGAAATAATTTATTTTTTTGGTTAGCAAACGACAAACCCAAAAGATTATATTAAAATATGCCTAATTCTGCAATAATCCTGTTTGAAATTTAGGCCTTTACAAGGATAAGCAAATGAACCTTAAAAAAAAATAGTCTCTAAAGCGCATGTTGCGCTCAAACAATGGGAAATGTGATTAAAAATTCAAAAAATAAATAGGACTATATCTTGATTTTATTGAAGAGTACTTAGAAGATGTGGAAGGAGAAGGACGCATCTATTCTGCCTCCAAAAGTGACTTGTCGTACCAATGACATGCATCGCGGACATGTTCGAGACATGCATAGCCCATACCATGCCCATTTGGTGCAGGCGCCAGACCCACCGAAAATGACGTGGAGCTGTATTGGAGTCGGTTGTTTCAAACGTCGGGGCCCACATGAAACTACGTGGAGATGCCAGAAAACAACGGATTGTGGGCCGTGGCTCGGGCCGATGTGTTGTGCCTAACACGCACATTAAAAGCCATAGAAAATAAACATCCGACGACAAGTGTTGATGATTGCGTTCGGACGCCAAAACGGCAAGAAAAAGAGGTCGTGGGCTTCCAAACCACGGTGGTTGTCTCGCACGTGCTACTGATAGGTGGGTCCTTACTCAATCAATCCGTCAATCGCAACCGTTCAGTGAAAACCGATGCCATAGCTCCAAAACAAACCTTTCGTACAACATGTTAGTCCGTAATAGGCTAGTCAATCGCAACCGCTAACTGCAAAATCGACGGTGTAAAATGCGAGACAAACACGCGTGTTAGTCAATCCATACTGTGGAGCCAGAATAGACGCATCCCGCCATTTTTGCGTTGAAAAATGGGACGATGTCGAACCCACGCGTGTTAGGTGGGTAGGTGGAACGTACGACCGGAGCTCCCGCCATTTTCTGCGTGTTGTGGACAAAAGGGGACAAAGGGACAGACTAATGCGCGATTAGATAAAGTCCAAAGCCCTCATTTGTTCAAGTGTTATGCTTTTTTTGAAGGTGTTTTTTAAGGCAAAGAAGGGTTTGAAGGAGGCAGCGTTTTTAAAGGCAAAGAAGGGTTTGAAGGAGGCAGCGAGGACTTAGTTTTCAATGGCAGCCTGCGTTCATTTTTGAAGGTTAACAGGTATGTTGAGTAGTCATTTTTTTGGTTGCATACATTTGGAAAATTTGCATGTTTTATTGTTTTGTTGAGTAGCCGTTCTTTCAGATTTGTATACGTTGTGCGAAAATCATATTATTTTTTTGCTTTGGATATTTTGTCTTTTTCTATAGCTTGAAATTATTCGCGTTAGGGTTAGATATAGCGCTCGACGCATGTTTGTTGGCTCTAAAAAGCCATTGTAAAATGCATGTTAGTATGTCTGTACTGTCGTTTTGCTGGGTGTTTGGTGTCTGTTGGTATCTTTGTACTGTTGCTTTTGTCTGTCATTTCTGTTGCGCTTTTCGGTTATCGGCAAGACAATATTATGTTTTTGTCGGTTCTCCGATGTAACCGCTGTTGCCTTATTAATTTAATCGGCGAGAGTAATGCCGATAGGTCTGACCTTGGATTTCCATGCGTTGTTATTGGTTTTGTCGCTGCTCCGATGGATTTCCATGTGTTGTTAGTCGCGCAATAGTCATGGCCTTGCCGAGTCCGCCGTATGCACTAAGTAACACGCGATTACTCCTTGTGCGATTAACAATTAACAATTAATAGTAATATTGAAATTATCTTCAAATGATTCAAATGAATATGTCGAAATACCCATATAAATTTGTAGTCAATTTTACACAGGGTTTTTTCTCTGCTTTTTTTAATATGATTTACTATTTATTGCATAAAATAGTCTAAAATAACAAAAAAAATGTCTGTTTTGGAGCTGTGGCCTAATGCGTAACCTATTTTCCAATTAGCGGCTGCAATTGAGTAACCTATCGCTAACATGCTGTTTTATTTTTGGTCCCTGTTTCCCTCTCGATAGCTGAAACAGAGACCAATATGTCCCATTGGGTAGCGGTATAGTTTAATTAATGTCCCTCCAATGCCCCGATGAGTCCGCATTGTGATCAAGTCCCCCGCGTTATCAGCATAAATTACCCCGAAGAACTCCTAACAACTCTCCATCCGCCTACATAGTCCTATCGAGACTCGACAAAGCATAAAATTGCTTCTTCCGTTGTTCCGATGAGTCCTAATGCATGTTTACTTTATTGATATAGTTTACACCGATATCCCCGCAGGTGCTTTTTATCTTCATCGGGGGTCGGAATAGCCATTTTCTATTCCTCTCGAAGTCTCGATCAGTCTCCGATGCACTTTTATGCTTTATGCTTCGGAGTTTGTTTTTGTAAGGAAAGCAGTGTGCGGAAAACGCTCTCCTAACATCAATTCTAAGGGGATTTGCCAGCAAGGAAGTATTTTAATTCTTTTTGCAATACATTAAGATAGACACAGACAAAACATTAAGATTAATATACCCAAACACACAGAGAAATGGCCACCAAGATTTTACGTGGGAAAACCCTTACGGGAAAAAACCCACCACCCAATTGCAAGACTACTTTATTTTCAATAAACAAATTACAATAAAGATACAGGCTCCAACTACAGGTATTCGTTCTCAGATTCTCATGGTTCAGAACTCTTCTTAAACATCATGCAGAACCCTCAAGACTACAGGCATGCAAAACTACAACAACGTAGCCTCTCTGCATCCCTTCGTAGTCACTCCGTTCTGTCCTGGCTACTCGCTCTGTTCTGCTCAACCTCTCTAGCTATAGACACCCATCACACATCGAGCAAGGCTTCTCAGAGTTTCTATCATACTTTTAATGATACTCCAAGCCTTATACTTTGTGTGACTTTGAGCTTCACACTCAGACACTGTGCCCCTCTATATCCATTGGTTACATTTTTGGCAACATATATCAGCCATCGAGCATAACCGTTCTAGAGTCCAACGGCCTAACCAACCATCCACCTGCGTTTTGATTTCCATTGGCCACTTTGATTACATCTGTCGGATGCGGTTTAGACAACTGTCAGTTGCTCCAACCGCTAGGAAGTCTAACCATCGGTCTGCATTCGTGAGAAACACAATATCCCACATGCATCTGGAAGTCGGGTCGGTTCGTATTCATATACACCGACAGTCTCATCCTTAGTGTCCGAGTGTTCACATTTTGGATCTCGGTTTGACCTTTCTCCTGCAGTCGGTCTCCGCTCCATCGGCCATTGGTATAGCTTTCAACCGGTAGAAACTATCGCCCGATGATACCCGATCGCCAAAGGCGACTCCATCGGGTCATCGGCACAACCTTCCTGATGTCTCCCCGATCCCCGATCACTCTGAGGATGCCAACACCAAACCATCGGGTCTTTGGCCAAACAATGAACAAGTAATCCTGATCATCGAAAGCAACTCCATCAGGTTATCGGGATAACCTCCAATAGATAGATCCGATCTCCCGATAACCAGAGCGGACCTCGTCAGCTCATCGGAACCGACACTGCAATGTTACCCCGATCATCAATACCAAGAGCATGGACTCATTGGCTCATCGGATCAAGTCCAAAACTGTTATCCCGATCTGCATTGCCAGCCCGATAAGATGATTTCATCGGGTCATCGGAACACAAGGTAAAATACAATGCCAATGAGTGAAACACTCCAAGACCAGGTAGAGCGAACTCATTGGGACATCAGCATGTTATTCAGAATGTCAACCTGATAGCCGATATGCAACCCGAACGCGAGAAGGAGACTTCATCGGATCATCGACACATCACTGCACAAGTCATTCCGATAGCTGATATGCAACTCGAATCGCATAACACAGCTCCATCGGGTCATCGGCACAACTCTCTAGCAGTCCTTCCGATAGCCGAAGTTACTCCAATGACCGAAGTCAACTTCATCAGTTCATCGAGATAACTTCACTCTGGCCAACCTGATACCTTCCCACGAGCTCTTCCATTGGGGTAAGCTACACTGACCAACCCGGACATGGTCAAGAGAATTCGAGGCATATTCCCAACAGTTTTGCGCATGACTGACCGGGTATTGGTATAGCAGACGGAGACAGCTCCCGATAGCCGAAACATAGTCCGATATGTCCCATCGAGTATCGACATAGTTCAATTTATGTCCCTCTAATGCCCCGATGATCTCAATATACCAGTCGGCATTGCGAGTAAGTCCCCCACGTTGTCGGCATAAATCACCCCAAGGAACTCCTAGCAACTCTCCATCTGGCTACATAGTCCTATCAGGACTCGGCATAGCATCAAATTGCTTCTTCCGATGTCCCGATGAGTCCTAATGCATGTTTAATTTATAGGTATACTTTACACCGATATGCCCGCAAGTTCTTTTATCTTCATTGGGGGTCAGAATAGCCTTTTTCTAGTCCTCCCGAAGTCCTGATCAGTCTCTGATGCACTTTTATGCTTTATGCTTTGGAGTTTGTTTTGCGCATGACTGACCGGGTATCGGTATAATAGACCGAGACCGCTCCCGATAGCCGAAACATAGTCCGATATGTCCCATCGAGTATTGACATAGTTCAATTTATGTCCCTCTAATGCCCCGATGATCTCAATATACCAGTCCGCATTGTGAGTAAGTCCCTTGCGTTGTCGGCATAAATCACCTCGAAGAACTCCTAGCAACTCTCCATCCAGCTACATAGTCCTATTGGGACTCGGCATAGCATCAAATTGCTTCTTCCGATGTCCCGATGAGTCCTAATGCATGTTTACTTTATCAGTATACTTTACACCGATATCCCTGCAGGTGCTTTTATCTTCATTGGGGGTCGGAATAGCCTTTTTCTAGTCCTCCCGAAGTCCCGATCAGTCTCCGATGCACTTTTATGCTTTATGCTTTATGCTTCGGAGTTTGTTTTAAGCATGACTGACTGGCTATCGGTATAGCAGACCGAGATCGCTCTCGATAGCCGAAACATAGTCCGATATGTCCCATTGAGTATCGGCATAGTTCAATTTATGTCCCTCTAATGCCCCAATGATCTCAATATACCAGTCCGCATTGTGAGTAAGTCACCCGCGTTGTCAGCATAAATCACCCCGAAGAACTCCTAGCAACTCTCCATCTGGCTACATAGTTCTATTGGGACTCGACATAGCATCAAATTGCTTCTTCCGATGTCCCAATGAGTCCTAATGCATGTTTAATTTATCGGTATACTTTACACTGATATCCTCGTAGGTGCTTTTATCTTCATCGAGGGTCGAAATAGCCTTTTTCTAGTCCTACCGAAGTTCCGATCAGTCTCCGATGCACTTTTATGCTTTATGCTTCGGAGTTTGTTTTATCGGTATAGGTAATACCGATGGTTTCGCCTTCTTGATTCTCCATGTGATACAATGTCTTAGCGACAGGTTAGTCAATCGCGAGTGCGCATTACCGACAGGTTAGACAATCGTAGAATGTTTGTCGCAATATGGATGGTGTAAAACAGATTACTACCACGCCTTAATAGTACTATCGGGACTCGACATAGCATAAAATTTCTTCTTCCGATGTCTTGATGAGTCCTAATGCATGTTTACTTTATCGGTATAATTTACACCGATATCCCCGCAGGTGCTTTTATCTTCATCGAGGGTCGGAATAGCCTTTTTCTATTCCTCCCGAAGTCCCGATCAGTCTCCAATGCACTTTCATGCTTTATGCTTCCGAGTTTGATTAATCGGTTTAGGTAATACCGATGGTTCCGCCTTCCGATTCTCCATGTCATCGGGAATCGATCTAACTATTTTTTGCACTATCCCGATATGGTCTTTTTCTCCGATATGGCCGTTTAAAAAAAAAGCAAGACAAGTCTGAAATGTCGGGCCCACCATCCTTTCGCTGCTTCGCAAAAGATAAACTCCACGCTATTTCACCCACCGAAATAATGCAAACCATCAGATCCTTTTAAAGATGCACCTCCTTTACTTTCCACGTCATCCTCACGCTGGGCCCACTTTCCTTTCGCTGTTTTGCCACAGGTTAGTCAATCGCAACCACTAACTGCATAATCGACAATGTCAAATGCGCGACTAACACGCGTGTTACTCATTACTGACCGGGTATCGGTATAGCAGACCGAGACCACTCCCGATAGCCGAAACATAGTCCGATATGTCCCATCGGGTATCGACATAGTTCAATTTATGTCCCTCCAGTGCCACGATGATCTCAATAGGATACCAGTCCGCATTTTGAGTAAGTCCCCGGTGTTATCAGCATAAATCGCCCCAAAGAACTCCTAGCAACTCTCCATCCGCTTACATAGTCCTATCGGGATTCGGCATAGCATAGAATTGCTTCTTCCGATGTCTCGATGAGTCCTATTGCATGTTTACTTTATCGGTATAGTTTACACCGATATCCCTGCAGGTGCTTTTATCTTCATCGGGGGTCAGAATAGCGTTTTCTATTCCTCCCGAATTCTCGATCAGTCTCTGATGCACCTTTATGCTTTAAGCTTCCAAGTTTGTTTTATCGGTATAGGTAATACTGATGGTTCCGCCTTCTCATTCTCCTTTTGATACAGTGTCTTAGCGACAGGTTAGTAAATCGCAACCATGCGTTACTGACAGGTTAGTCAATCGCAAGCGCACATTACTGACAAGTTAGACAATCACAGAATGTCGGTCGCCTTGTTAATCAAAGAAACTTTTGATTAGCTCTGTGCATCATATGGAAATGTGTAAGTCTACAAAAACATCCACAGACTATTGTGCAGAAACTTAGATTGTAGAATAACATGTGGTGGATGAACTTAGTTATTAGAAAGCACTAAAAAATTAAGGCATAGTTTGATAAAAATTGAAATAATTTATAGACGTTGCCTTTAGTCTGACATATTTGCATGTTCATTTTGGAATAACAGGTATCTTGATTTGAAATATGGAGGCCAAATTTTCTTTACAAACAAACAAAACACAGGTCGCATTTTGGGGATGAATAAGAGATGATAGGTTGATGAACCTGTTTATCTATGAAGACACCGCATTCCTGTCCGTGGTGAAGTTGATCCTTGGGCTTGAGTACGTAGAAGGTGGATGGAAGTACAGAACGAATGCAGACATAGTGTCTCTGTTTATGGCATGGTGTCTGCAGCTCCGACCTGTTCTGAAAGTCAGAGAAATCATGAACAGGTGTGTAAAGAAGGAATGGCTAGGTGGAATGGAAGCTTTATTAGGATTGGCACGAGACATGGATGGCTTTGAAAGTGTGGGCAGAGTGTGGATTCACGTGAGTGAATTCAGTCCTCCCTTGAGACCGTTCTTGCTCTCGATTGCGACATTAGATAAAGAGGCCAAAAGAAGTGTAGCACAGGCTGGGATGTATGGTATTGTGCAATACCTTGATACAATCGATGTCTGGGAAGTGGGTGTGGAGATGGCAAAATGGGGACCTTAGTCAGAATATAGAGCACTTGTGCAATGAATGGTTCCTGTATGCACAAAACGACGGGGTTGACCTTGTGGAAGAACAACTAAGAAGGGTCGTGTGCTGCAGTTTGGTGAAGGCTCCAGCAAGGAGACAGAAATTAACAAAGTTAGGAACATGGAAGTGCTGGACGTGGAAGAGGGCATGGTCACTGTTCATGTGGTGTAACGAGATGGCACATACAACCTTTTTTAAAGCAAGGACTGTTTTTTTTTTTTTTAAGTGTTTTTGAATGTGTTATGTATGAACTGTTATGTATATCGTCCACCGACTTCGATGGTCTAGTTGGCTAGCCATCGAGGTTTATCTTGCAGAATGTAAACATCTTCAGAATTAATATAAAATATAGCTTTACCGGACAAATAAAAACTTTCTTGACACCAACTGGTACTCTTATCTTCTCTGTTTTGAAATTGTTGTTAACATTTTATTATATATGGTGGAAAAACAAATGTTTTTTATTGTATGTGCATGAAATTGTTGTATAACATCAAAGTCAAGCATTTCAATATATATGTCTACAAATAAAATCAAATTCTTTTAGCACAATTGAGTTTCTATTCTGGTCATCTTGGTCATTCTCAGAGCATTTTATATGCCATTTTGGTCATAACCAATACTTCATCGGTTGCCCAACCACCGATTTGCTAAAAAAATGCAAAGTTTCTCAAAAAGTTGCAAAAAATTGTCAAGCAACAATGACAACTTTTTGTCAAATGTGTATTTTTGCCTTTTATGCATTTTTACTTATACTGAACCTCCTAGCATGACTTCCTAACATTAAACCGATATGGCTAAATGCCTAGTGAGGCTTTAGAAGTTGTTTTAGATCAATACAATAAGAACCCAATTCTTAAACGGAATGTAACCCAATTTAATGTAACGGAACGTGATTCACATTACAACAAATTCTTAAACAAATTTATGAAGAGGACAAAGCATGTTTCATCAACAAAGAAAGTAATCAGTACATTTGAAGTAGAAACAGTGAATCTTGTATATTAATGTCTGAGAAATGATAGTACACAGAAGCTACCCACTTGGAGATACTTCATTGCAATTTGCTTACACAAAATGACACTTCTGCTTCCTATAAAATTTAATAATACATATGACTTTCAGTCCTTACAGCGATGATGTTCCAAACCCCCCCCCAAAAAAAACTCCCTTTGTTACGCAAGATGACTCAATACAAATACAAATGCTGAAAGACAGGAATGAAAGGACACACCCTTTCATTATCTTAACAACTATGTGAACAAAAAATAAAACGCCTAACCAAGATATCAATTACATTATATAAAGTCAAACACCACACTAGGACTTTGGATCCAGCCGCCATCCACATTTTTTAATATACCCCAAGTAGGCTGGATCCTTATATGTTGTAGCGTTGAAGATGGCATCCTTGGTTGCATTCTCAATCGCATAAATTTTTTCCAATTGATCGACCGTGTCATTCATGTCAAGGACATCTGCTCTGGCGATGGCTTGGGCTGCATTAAGTATAGACTTGCACTCAGCGATCCATATGGTTTTGTCTTTGATCACACCTGCATCATCTACCAGACTGGGAACCCCATGCTCAACAATCTACTGGCATTCATCAAATTCAGACTTCAATGCCTCTGTAACTCCCTCATGTGTAACAAGTAGACCCTGCAGCTTCTTTTTTTCTTTCTCTTTCGTCATTGCATCCTGTAACATCATGTTGAGTCTATCTTGAATTCTGGTGTGTGAAATCATATTGTCCATGTTCCTCTAATATTCACCCCATAATTCGTTCAATGCTTTCTTCATATTGTCATACCTCCTACTTAGCAACACACAAGCCATATCGGCCCTAACGCTATTCATTTGTTTTTTCAACTTGTTATGTTCATAAAATAGCTTTTCAATTTTTTTCTTCCATTCGCCTCTTGAATCTGTAATTTGGGGAACAGGGTGCCCACTCCTCTTAAGGGTCTCTTCATACAAAGCCTTATACTTATTCTTCTCTGCTATCTCATGTTTCATTTGGGCCTTATTAAACTTTGAAATATTGATACCCATGTCAGCTGTGATTATAGGATCTACTTCCCCAACCTTCAAGGTCATCATGTGACCAAAAGCTTTATCTACATCAATGATTTTTGGCCTCTTATTACAAGGATATAAGGCCCACAATAACATTTCTTTCTCCTTTGGATCATATCTTGATCCAATAAAAATAGCTTGCACTCCTTGGATGTTTAACTTCATATCCTTATTATCTAAATGTAACAAAGAATCAAAAATAAATGAAGCACTCAGGTCCCATCTTGGAAACACAATTATTCCTGCGTCTACTAGCAATTGCCTGCCCCTTTGCGGGGTCATAGTATCAACTTCTCTGTCAATGTCTTTCTTCAACCTCACCATCATTTCTGCTTCATTATCAGGGGTCACATTTGGCACTGCTTCCCTCAATTTCTTACCCTTGAAGTGGTACAAGAATGATTTGAATTCCTTAGACTTAATGAAGTGATCATCGGATACAAAAGAAACATGTTCTGCCATTCTTTGATCTGTCTCTGCATTTAGAGCAACAATAAGCCTATCTTCTGCCTCTGAATCCTTCTCCTTCTCAGGGGCACGGAGCTTGGAGACTACTTCATTTTCCCCTGAATCACTTTGGGTTGGTTCTCCCTCCATGTTTTCTAGTCTCTGCCTTCTTTGCTCTAGCTTCTTCTCCAAGGTCTCCATAACTCCTGCAAGCTCTTCCACCTCCTTATTCTTGCACGTCTTCAAATTCATCCTCTTCATGGAGGTAGTCTCCCAAATCCTGTCTTTTCCTGCTTGAATGGATGTAACCCTCAGGATCATAGTGTGCTCTAGATACATGCCAAAACAAATTGTATTCATCCACCAGCTTCTTGTCAATGGCCTCGTATGCCCTAGTTGATACAATTTTAAAATCTTGAAAGTGAAGTGTGCCGGGGAGGAAAACTTGCTTGTGTGCTCCTCCGAAATGTTTGGCATTAGACACACTTAACTGCCTTACAATTTCCAAGAAGGCAATCCTGTCTGGTGTAGGCTTAGGGAGAACATATGGATAACCCTCAAATCCATAGCATTGAACAAAAGTGAAGTTTTGGCACGAGTACCAATCACCCCAGTTGTGATTGACCTTTGGATTTTGGTGCTCGTGAGGCCTAAGAAACTTCTTAACCTCCTCCGAAAATGATCCTTGCTGAGGCTCACCAAAGAGCAAGAAAAGTGGTTTGACAAAGAACTCCTCAAATTTGAGGTAATGAGAACTCTCAAACTTGTAATCCCAAAGGGAAACCCATAATTGCATTGGTTGCTCCTTTCCATCTTTCCCAATTGTATTCACATTCAATTCTTTCGACCATAACCCTCTAAGTCTCCCATAAAATAAAATTATGTGCATTAACACTAAGTAGTGCTTGAAATATTTGTCTGGATTGTCTTTCAGGTTTAAGAAACCTTCATGCAATCTGTCTACCAGGTAAGAAGCAAAGTCAAATGCCCTAGGCTCATGCCTTTGCACTTCTGCTGCTAGAATAAGTGGTCCAATGTTTGCCACATCAGGAGCTTCAACTCCTCCCACCTGACCACAAGCCATATATGTATATTGCAGATACTTCTTAAAAATAGTCATGTCATATAGAGGACCTTCTTCGTCTGTTAGCCTCCCCTTCTCTGCTTTATGGACAACGAGGTTCTAGCCCTGGTATGTAGTGTCCATCTTCCTGTACTCTTCTTCCAAATCTACAAAAGACAACATAATGCATCACTTATTTTCATTATAATTTCTTACTAAAAGCTTCAACAAATCAATGTTCACAAACACATTAGGTACTACAAGTTTATCGAGACCCGTTTTCCATGGGTTCGAAATTGGCGTGGGGTTATCCCTGTGGAAGTAATGGAAAAGGAACAACTCGTGCCCTCGTACTGTGGTGAATATATCCCCAATCTCTCTGTATCTATCCTCTAACTGCTCGTAGACAGGCAAATTTGTCTTAGCTCTGCATGACCTAGCTCCTGGAGAGCCCATTTGGTCTATCATGTCTTGATTCAGCTTTCTACCCGATTTCTTTGTTGCGGTAGTTGATACTTTGGTAGCTTTTCACTTCCCTTTTGAGCTTGACCCCTCCATTTCTGCAAATTATTTCACTCTGTAGTCAGTAACTCAGAAATTTTCTCAGTAAGCACTTAATATCTTTCTGCAATTACTTCGTGAGAAATGTTGCTCCCTCTGCAATACCGGCTATTTGGGACAGATTTGCTTGCAATCTTTGTAATTGATTATTGCAATATTTGACAGATTTGCTTCGTGCGGCAACGAATGTACTCAATTTCTGCATTTAATGGAAACTATGTTGTCACGGTCAGTTCTTCTCATGATGAAAACCAACGGCTAATCGGCGACACTCCTCCTGATGATTCAAATGTTTGCCGCAGGTTGTTATTACTTTATGGAGCCTTACTTTACCACTTTTTTGCTTTCTGATCGAAACAAACTACCTCGACCCACTTATCAGGTCTCCGAATACCTAAATTTCCTTTATCCCAATGGTTCATTTCAATATACCAACGGACGATATCTTCCAGTTGATCCAACGACCCACGTTGTTTCGTAAAGGAAAGATGGTTGGAGTTTATCTTTCGCGAAGTAGCGAAAGGGAAGTGGCCCAGAGTGAGGATGACGTGGAAAGTAAACAAGGTGCATCTTCAAAAGGATCCGACGGTCTGTGTTATTTCGGTGGGCGGAATAGCGTGGAGTTTATCTTTCGTGAAGCAGCGAAAGGATGGTGGGCCTGACATATCAGACTAGTCCTGCTTTTAAAAAAAAAATGGCCATATCAGAGAAAAAGACCATATCGGGATAGTGTAAAAAGAGTTATATCGATCCCCGATGACATGGAGAATGGGTAAGGTGGACCCATCGGTATTACCTATACCAATAAAAAAAACTCGGAAGCATAAAGCACAAAAGTGCATTGGAGACTGATCGAGACTTCGGGAGGAATAGAAAAAGGCTATTCTGACCCCCGATGAAGATAAAAGCACCTGCGGGGATATCGATGTAAATTATACCGATAAAGTAAACATGCATTAGGACTCATCAGGACATCGGAAGAAGCAGTTTTATGCTATGCCGAGTCCCGATAGGGCTATTAAGGCAGATGGAGAGTTGCTCGGAGTTCTTCGGGCTAATTTATGTCGATAACGCGGGGGACTTGATCACAATGCGGACTGCTATATTCAGATCAGCGGGGCATTAGAGGGACATAAATTGAACTATGTCGATACCCAAAGGGGCATATCCGACTATGTTTCGGCTATTGGGAGCAGTCTTGGTCTGCTATACCGATACCCGGTTAGTAATGACTAACAGGCATGTTAGTCGCACATTTTACATCGTCGATTCTGCAATTAGTGGTTGTGATTGACTAACCTGTCGTGAAGCAGGGAAAGGGAAGTGGGCCCAGAGTGAGGATGATGTGGAAAGTAAAGAAGGTGCATCTTCAAAGCGATCCGATGGTCTGTGTTATTTCGGTGGGCGAATTAGCCTGGAGTTTATCTTTTGCGAAGCAGCGAAAGGATGGTGGGCCTGACATATCAGACTAGTCCTGCTTTTTTTAAAAAAATGGCCATCTTGGAGAAAAAGACCATATCAGGATAGTGCAAAAAGAGTTATATCGATCCCCGATGACATGGAGAATGGGGAAGGCAGACCCATCAGTATTACCTATACCAATAAAACAAACTCGGAAGCATAAAGCATAAAAGTGCATCGGAGACTGATCGAGACTTTGGGAGGAATAGAAAAAGGCTAGGAGTTCTTTGGGGTGATTTATGCTGATAACGCAGGGGGACTTGGTTACAATGCGGACTGCTATATTCAGATCAGCGGGGCATTAGAGGGACATAAATTGAACTATGCCGATACTCGATAGAGCATATCTGACTATGTTTCAGCTATCGGGAATGAATGCGTCTATTTTGGCTCCAAAAAGACACTACGGATTGACTAACACGCGTGTTAGTCACACGTTTTACACCATCGATTTTGCAGTTAACGGTTGCGATTGACTAACCTGTCACTAACACACTGTTGGTCAATCTGTACAATGATTTTGCATAACAGTTTGAAGCTAACAGAGAGATTGAAGCAATATTAAAGTACAGATAAGGCAAAACTAACAACTATAGATCAATACTTCATGTGACAGAAAATTTGTATTTGAATACATGAATACTTAACAAACATTGTGTTAAAAAAATGGCAGCAGTGTGTAAGAAGCATTGGTTCTTTACAGATTGTAATGTCCACTAGCCATCCCTCATCAGTACATGTAGATGAAAATAAGGACCCTGAAAATGACATCTTTAAACATAAAAATATTTGCTACAAAATGACCATTGAAGGCACTCCATGCACCTACAATGGTGACACTTTCTCCTATTTACCATGACAAGATGTTTTATAACTTTTCTGGTAACTACCTAAAATAGTGCTAGTGCTAATTTTACAAAATTGATCCTATTGTCTACAATAGGGTCATAGAAGTGTAGCCAGTGACATATGCAAAACAGGAAATTGTAGTTAAACAACAAAACTAACTCCCAATGTATTGGAGTATGACACCCATGTTCTCTCCAATCTCCATTACTTTGACAGCGGTTGGTTTCGCAAGCCAGTTATCATCGGAGTTCAGTAGTCTGCGAAAGGGATCCAAATTCCCATTCCTCACCCCCACCCTATACACCTCCCATGCCTCCTAGATGAAGTTCTTCCTCCTTTCTCGTGCTGCCCTTTTTTGGGTAGTTTCCTCATTTTCAGTGTCTGACTCCTCTGATTCAGAGGAGATGTAGTTGGTGTGGTTAAAATAGATGTGGAGGGTGCTTACCCAACAATCAGAATCCAACTTGTAGAATGGCATTTTCCAGGGCTTGCCCATCAGACGGGCAGACAAAGCCATCGATCCTCTGTATGGTCGCTTCCTTTGAATCGAATATGTCAACCATAGTGCAAATGGTAGCCTCATAAACAAACCCATCACACCAGTGTCAATTAGCACCCAATATACCATTAGCCACCTGCCATACAGCATTCCAGAGCACATCGTTTGCTTGAAATAACCGGCTGCATTGGGCTTTGGATCGATTCCTCTCTACATAGGCAACTGACACCAAAATGATGCACCATTGGTTCAGTTCAAGACTTCCAATCTTAAGACTGCAATTTGAACCATTGCTTATATAAAGTTTTGAACTTTCTAGAGAAGTCTAGATAACGACCACAAGAGGCTCGAAATCCAATCAAGGTTCGTCCGAACAACATATCTTTACTATTATGAGAACTAGCCATCAAGTTCCCTGTTCCTACGTACTTTATCTAACCAGCCTGATGCGAATCTGCCAAAGCGCCTGAAAAAACCACAGAGGTCTCTGGTTTGTCCCTCCACTAAGGTATGGCAGGCCTACGTCTAGCTAGAACGAAGCTCCAGATGAAACCACATTGGCAAGCCAAAGGAGGATTATCGGTAGCACTTATATCGATGAAATAGAGTGCGGACTCATTGGAGCACATTAAAACATACTCAACTCAGTGCGCACTTTTCCTAAGATCGTTCCATCGAGATAGCTTGTTCTAATGAGAAAGTAGGCGGTTGCTTTCTATCGGCTTGCATCGGCTTATCGATAAAGCATATAAATTGCTATATCCATGACCTATGAAAGCATCGGTATAACTTGTAACAAAATGGCCAAGCTTATAACATAGTACCGAGAGATCGGAAGTAATAAGAAAGTTTTATCCCGATACCTGATGACTAAAGGAAACTAAAGACGACCCCATTGGAAAGAATATTCATATCGAGGCAGTGCAAAAATTGCTATACCGATCCCCGATGATATGGAGAATTGGAAGTCTGAGCCATGGGTATTACCTATATCGATAAAAGAACTCGTAAACATATAACACAAAAAAGTGCATCGAGAATTCATTAGGATTTCGGGAGGAATATAAAAGGGCTATTCCGACCCTCGATGAAGATAGAAGCATTGGTTGGAGTATCGGGGCGAGTTATACTGATAAAGAGTGCATCAAATGAGGATTCATGGGGACGTGAGAAGAAGAATTGTATGTTTTGCCGAGACTATGAGTTGTTAAGGCCAATAATGGCTTTTGAAAAACAAAATTGTAAAATGTTGTCATTTTATCCTAAAAATTGTCATTTATTGTCAAAAAATGTAAATTTGGTCAAAACACCCAATAAATGATTTAGGAAGGTTTAGGATGGTTAAATATGCCTTATGGGATGCAAATCCATCATTAATAATGTTGGTTTTCAGTTTGTAATACATTTTCCAAAAGTTTGAAAATTCAAATATTTGAATTTCAACATCTATAAGGAATTAGGTGGGAAACTTAGATTAGTGGCTTTTTTATGCAAAATAAAATTGTAACCAACCATATGGTGGTTGAAAAAACTTGGATAGGATATTTAAAGCCATAGACATGCTTTGTAAGGCTTAAGAAAGTATTACAAAAACTTTCGAATATTCTCCATTAAAACTTGGAAAAGCCCAAACAAATCTCTGCACCGTTTTCTTACAATATTTGGCGATCATTTCTTACTAGTCCTAGTATCCATTTATAACAATATGGATGCACACATAGCTTCAGACTTTCCTAGGAGAGTTTGTTACAGTCATTGCTTCTCAAGAAGAAGTTACAAAACCGTTTACAAAAGCGGTTACAAGTCTTTTTCAACTTCCGCAGTTTGTTCTACTTGTTGTCCAGTTGCAACCTCTGCTAACTACTCTGCATCCTGTATGGCATATTTTCTTGTCCACTCATTGTATACATCATCAGTTGGCCATGCGAAGTTAACCACTTTTTCTTTTGCCTTGGCTAACCTTTTCCAGGAATTCCTCATTTTGTTAACCTCTGAATTGAGAAAACCATAATGATATTTGATTCTCTCTATCTCCTGAATTGTTACAACAAAAAAGGAAGCATCATCTAAGTCAATAATTCCTTTTATTCTACCTGACAATTTGGCTTCTAATTCCTTAAGCCATACTTGTTTGTCCTTTAATTGGTTTGGGTTGGCAAAACCTCATGGGAGTAATTCAAAAACTTGATCACTGTACTTTCTTGTACAAATTGATCTTCCATCTGCATTATCTATTCCTTTTGCTAATTTTACTAGATCCTTTGTGGTGTCACAAGTGGATTTGATAATAGGATTAGCCCCTGCTTCATCATAGGATACACAAATAAGCTCCAAATCCTGCTCTCTGGGCTTCCACTTGTCAAAAATAGGCATTAAAATAGGCTTATCTCCATTAAGCTCATTCCACATATCTAGAATCTTGCTCATGTTGTTATACAATAATGAGGCCCCCATGGTATCGGCAAAAGATGAAATTGTAGCCCTTACTCTTTCTTCATATTTCTTTGCGTATCGGGCCTGAGCCTGTTTTAAATTTTCCAACTCATGAGGAGTGATCTCAACCGTTTGAGAACTAGAAGGTGCTGGAGATGGTGGGAACTCAATAATGGGGCTAGTAGGTAGAGGTCTTGCAGGAGAAGAGGAGATCATTAGTGTTGAAGACTCACCTTAATGGTACTGTCCTGCCAACTGGCTTTATAGCTTGACAATGATGCTATCTCTACCTCTTATCTCATCCTTGGTGTTGTTATAAGCTTTTAAAATTGTCTCCAGCTTAGCTTGGAGATCTGCCTTTTCTTTTGCCTCTCTTTCTGATACTGCAACATTAAACTTTGCAGTCTCTAGCACAATGCTAGCAGCTTCCACTACCCCAGTGTTTTGCACTCTTTTTACTATCATTCCACCAAGGTAACTTGACCCTGGGGTGTCTTTATTTCTCTTATTTTCATCTCTCTTAAGAGACCACATGACTAGTGCAACATTGTCTTTGCTGAAAGTGACTCCCTCCATAGGTTTGGTCTCTTTTCTTACTGCCTCCAATACCAAGGCATCTACTATGTCCCACTTGGGGAGAATGAGTACCCAAGCCTATGCCACCATGTCTCTTCCTTGCTTAGGAGTGATGGTCTTAAACTCATCAATCATTTCTTGCTTTATTTCCTCCTCAACCACAGCTAGATCTTTGTGGGGTTGCTCACCGTTTCTCTTTTCACACCTTGCATTATATTTGTCAATGTTTTGCTTCCACACAAATTGCATGAAAGCTTCTTATGTGACAAAATTATTATCAGCCAAGAAGTCTTCACTGGCCTGTTTGATCTCAGGATCCCACTCCTGGCCTTTGAATTCATTAACAGTAATGTTCATCTCAGCTGTGAGGGGCTCTTTTGGCATTCCCTCCTCCATTTCATCATAAGTGTAATCTATCTCTCCAAGACTGCCTAATTGTAGTAATTGCTCAGCTACAACCTGTTCATCTCCTATATGAATAGGGGATTGAGATGGGGAATACAAAGGTTCATTAGATTGTATTTCTTTTCCCACTCTTTGTTTCTTTGGGCTATCTTGAATGCCAATGACATCCTGTATCTTCCTCTTCCCTTTTGAGGTAGAGGGCTCCCCTATTGTAGGCATTAACACACTGTAATTGGACTTCTTGTGCAACATGTAGTCACCAGGAGGGATTGCTCTGGCATATGTGGATCTACTTAGAACCAATCTTGTTTTCTCAGGGTTGTTTTTAATTAGAACCTCCCTCTTTTCTTTCAAAGTTTGCATCACATCCTCAAAACAAAGAATTAAGAACTTTATTTTCTCCCCAAAAGGGTGGAAGGTAGACAATGGGTCATAGCTGGTATCAAATTGGTGTACGAAGTCTAAGGATTTTTTATAATCCACCCACTTTTCCTTCCTCAGCTCTTGCTCATCTAGATCAAACTCATTCCTAATGAGGTCTTCAGGAAACCGAAATTGATGGGGTCTACCTCTGCATACGGCCCTCTTTCTGAACATGTCATTGAAGAAATCTTCAGGATCAGCACACCTGGATACTGTAGTTGATAAGTGATAAGGTCGAAGAAAATCCTCAAAGCATTTCCAACCTCCTTTAGTTATTACAAATTGGTGGGCTACGGTAACTGTAGGGAAAATGGTCCTTTTACCTCTGCCTGTCAGCTCTGCCTCTTGCACACTACCAATCTGTCTGAAGACTTCTGCGATTCCCACCTTGAGAGGGACCTGATAGGGCAACGAAAATGGGGTTCCTTTGAAACCATATACTATGAACACTGTGGAGACAGGGTATAAGTAGATATCACCCCAATTGTGGACAATTTTTATATCCTCAGCAAATTCTTTTGGCCTAATAAATTCCAAAAGAACCTTGGAGACTCTTGGATTCTCTAAACAAATGAGAGTCCTAATCTTAGATGCAAAACACTTATCAAACTTTAAGAAGCTAGCATCTTCTTTGTCCCATGACAGCACTATAGTCCATAACTGAACTGGCATCTTTTCTCCATCCTTCTCTTTTACAAGATCCATCCCATCTGCAAAGTAATCACCACCCTTGCAAAGAAATAGGTGCATGAGGAGGGAATACCATCCAAAGGGCCTATCCACTTTCCCATTCTTTATTCCTATCAATCCTTCATGGATAGCATCAGTGATATAAGGGGCATAATCAAATGTCACTACCACAGAAGGATTCAAAATCTGAGCAATCATTAACATATAATGAGTTGGCATATTCCGTTCAGCATCTTCTCTGAGAATTTGGTAGAGTGACCAGTATAATCCCTTAGCTCTAAGGGTGAACAGATTCAAGGAGAAAGGCTCCATAGTATTGGGTCCTACAACAGTTAATCCACCTATCTTAACAAAAAACTCTTTAAGAGGCCCATTTCTAAGGTGATTCCTTTATGCATTGTAGACCCGAGCCAATGATTTGAAGTCGATGGGTTCCAAATAATTGGTTACTTCACTAAGGCTGAATGCATTTCTGAACTCCTCATCATTAATCTCGATGAGGGTTTTTCCATTTATGTCCTTAATACTCTTTGTAATCAGGTCATAATTATGTGCAATTTGAGTCAGGAGGTCTACATCCATGAATACTCCTGGAACTACCAATTTTCCCACATCTAACTCCCAGGTGTTGTTCATTGGGGCTGAGGAATTTCTCATACCAAATCCAGCTTTGAATAACCCTAACCTAGACAACCCAACCTGTGGGTCTCTCAACCAGTTGGAAAGACTGACCATAGAAGCACTAGCAAACTAAACTTAGATATGGCTCAACTGAATCAAGATCAAATAGAGTTTCTGTTGAGGGAGGACTCTACATATAAGAGGTTGTATGAAAAAAAGTGATGAAGACAAGCAAAGACTGCAAGCAAGATTAATAGTTACAGACCTTTCGTGTCGTAAAGCTTTAATAGTTAATAATCATTGATTTATATTTAATATTTACGAAGAATAATAGTCATTGAGCAGTCTATCTTATGTACTTGTGATACAGTTTATCCATAAATAAGCATTTTTTCAGTCTGTAAAAAAAAATTGCCATCATACAATTAGTGGTTCATTTAAATCCACTATAAAAAAGCTTTTAATCTAAAGTTAGGTTTCAGGTATAGGTTCACCCGCCTTGGTTTGCAAACACTGATTGGGAAGTCATATTAACTTATTAAGAGAAGTGCGAACACCATTCATCATAGAAGATGTATAGAAAAGCCACATAGAGCCATTCAGAAAGCATGAAAAAGTGTACAACAAAATATCAGTTTATCAATCATTTATAAATAAGCATTTTTTTAGTCTGTAAAAAAAAATTGCCATCATACAATTAGTGGTTCATTTAAATCCGTTATAAAAAAAGCTTTGAACCTAAAGTTAGGTTTCAGGTATAGATTCACTCGAGTTGGTTTGCGAACACTGATTGGGAAGTCATATTAACTTATTAAGATAAGTGTGAAAACCATTCATCATAGAAGACGTGTACAAAAGCCACATAGAACCATTCAGAAAGCATGAAAAAGTGTACAACAAACCAATCATTAACCATTGATGTTTAAGTGAAGTCAATCACATTTATTTATTTTTTATTTTTTTTGACAAGGTGCCAAGGCCACTTAATATATTTTTACAATTGGTTCAAGAAGGGCTCTCGAAGAAAAGAACCAGAAAGAAAAACTTCGGTCAATCAAGTTTATTGAAAATAACCATTCATGAAGCATACAAAGTGTCTTCCTAAATGAAAGAATATGTCTGATTACAAAAAGTTTGCACCACTGCTGACATTTTATTGAACAGGAAAACTTTCGTAACAGTGCAAGCCTATTATAGAGGCAGAGGTTGAGTATTTAAATGACTTTTGTTTCCCCCAATGGTCGGAGTAAGGGGAAGCACATCATTCCCATCATCTTCATCAGTTACAGAGGCAAACACCTCCGCGTACCTCTTTTTCTAGTACTGAGCACATTGCGCACAAACATCTAGCATCCCCTGCATCTGGTCACTTATGATTTTGCTATTTTTAGCACACGCCTCACGAACTACCTCCCGTCTCTCATTCACCATCTGCAAACCACGCACTTCCAGCTCAAGGTCCGTATTCTTATCGTCCAAGTCCATGACCTTGTTATTGAGTTCCATGCATTTCTTATTGAGTTCAGTGCATTTCTTATTGAGTTCGGTGCATCTCCTTTTCACTTCAGTGAGTCTCCATTCAAGATGAGAAACAATCCCCTTCAGCCTTTCATTTTCAGCATGGGCCATTTCGACCTTCTGCATTAGCAGTTCTACTTGCATGGAGTCAAACTTCATTGTGTCCATCCCATCGTTGCAGTCTGCAAAGGGTGGTGGTGGTTGTCTTGTAGACTTCCCTAAACCGCCGTCAGAGGTGAGAACATCGGCCGTCCCATTCGCCTTTGAATTCGTAGCAGGCGTTCCATTCTGTGGAACAGATGTTTCGACACCCTTTCTTTTTCCTGTCCATGGTCTTCCCATTGCCATCCCTGCAAACAATGCCAAAAAGAAGTATTTGTAGACAGGCGGGCAAGACAACATGAAAAATCTAGGAAATAATAGTTTATGCCAACAAGAAAGGAACTGCTATCTATTGCATTTTTTGGAATGAATAACATTATGCACGATACAAAAAGTTAACGTGTTTGGTAAAGTTGACATGTTCACTAAACTGGGCACTTGGGCGGCAGGTTACCTACGAATTGGGAATCCATGTTTTGGGAAGATAACTCCATCAGTCAGCACTCCTCGTCTTGCATCCAACTTATTACACATATGCCATGAAACTATAACATAAGTCTGGTGTATTTTAATAGATTTTTTTTTTGGGGGGGTTATTTTTTTGTTGTTAATTCATTTCAGAGTCACTGTTCAAAAACAAACAATCACAATGGTATATTCAACTGTCATAAGCTATAGTGGAAAGAGCACATGGTTCACAATTTCAATCAAACATTTCACTTCATCTATATACGTAAAAGAGTTGCAGGGACCCTCTATTGGTACACAATAACAAAACCTATGCATATGCAACATATAAGAGACCTTGAACAAAACTTGAACAGTAAACGACTATCATTGACTTTATTGTACCATCAACTATCATTATTAAAAATGTTGCGCACCAAAGAAAGGTTTGTGAAGTTATTAAAGGGTAGTTGATGGTGCAGGATCACCATAAAAGAGTCCAATAAATCAAGCCTTTACAATTATTTTGCTTAAAATAACAAGAAAGATGCTTAAAATAGCAGGAAAGGTTGAATAATAATGTACAATTCATCTAAGACAAACAATAATTTAGAGGGTTTAAACTTTAAACTATGCTAAGGTAAAAGCCATGTCAATATAACATCTCCAAATCCCATCTGAATAAAGTCTATCAAGATAGAAATTCCACCACAGTATCTCTCTCTAAATATTTGGAAAGAGGAACAACAACTATGATCAAAGAATATTTATCACCTCCGCTGTCTGGATTGCGCAATGGAGTTGACGGCACCATAAAATGCTTTACGCTTCTTCTCATTCTTATGCAACTTAGGAGGGGTGATGCCAAGTGATCGCAACCTGTGACTTACTCGTCTGATCACAAGACCACGTTTAATATCCTCTTTTTGTGGCTAGACAGTTTCACCAACTTTATCCTGCCACATACAAACGACATCATACGAGTGCTGCCTATTTCATTCCATTGAAATAAGGTAAAGGATGGAATGAGAAGACGGAGGAAGGGATCTTGTCATCTTCGAAACTTACCAAGAGTGGGGAACAAACCAAGTCTTCAATGGGCCACACCGCCCACGAGTTTAGGGAATCTGACAAGACATCGACGAAAGGCCCTAGGAAAGGCAGCTAGGCATTTGCATCAAAGACTTTGACGATGCAAACTTTAGCACAATGTCATGGGAGTGGAATAGTATGACACATTACACCCTTCCCCAGGCCATCAACAACGCCTTCCCCAACCACTGCCCCATCTAGGAGTAGGTGGACTTCAACTCCAACAGCAATAGCGTGAGCATCTTCATTGGCACACTCTTCTTTGTCTTCCACGGTTGCCTGCATCAGTAATGAGTGGACACGGTCGCTCAAATAAAATTCTTTATACATCTCGATCAAACATAGTCAAATGAATCCATGCCAATGCAGTACAATAGTACCGGAGTAGCTGTCTCTCCCGGCCTGTTGCCCCCATCGCGGTCATAGTCTACATTTGTACATCCATCATCATTTCCCCCAGACTCTTTGTTAATGCTTGTTTCTATTGGATTATGCTACAAAATGTGACACATTGTATAGGAGTGTAAGTACACATTAAACCCATACGCCCACGAACACTACTGGACCAAGGCTGATGAATTTTACATGACTAAGGCAATAAAAGGAACACAGATAATGGACACAAACCACAACATCATAAAAAATGCTCCAGTATAACACTGCCCCTCACCGCCTGTTATCCAAAAGAAGAGCCCAATACCTGTTCATCTCTTCTCTTATCCCCCAATGTCTGCCCCAATTGAGTGGACTCCTCTGCAATCTTCTCGCCATTGCATGCACTCAAATTTCCATTCATCGTCTCCTTCAGTTTCTCCCTCGAAATAGACTTCTGAAGTTTTTCATCCAATACCGCGGCCAACTGCATAAAAAAAGAGTTACTATATAGTATAACACACCATGTCATGATATAGCACTACATGTCATGCACAATGGCACCGCATTACCTGTTCATCTTTGCAGCTATCCTCCAACCTTTGCCCCAATTGAGGAGGGTGCTCTACAATCGTCTCGCCACTGCATTCACTCAGTTTTTCAATCGTCGTCTCCTTCACCTTCTTCCTCCTAACAGATGTCCGAGATTTTGGACTTGGTTTTTTGGGAACACTACACACGGTGTCATCAGGCAACTGCATTGACTGTTCTTTTCTCGTATCATCCATTGTCTGGCCCAAGTCACGAGACTGCTCCACAATCTTCTCGACACTGCATGCACCCAATTTTTCATTCGACGTCTCCTTCAGCTTCTTTGATGAAACAGACTTATACATAACAGACACCAGAGGTTTTCGACTTAATTTTTTTCGCACACTGCATTTTGTGTCATCCAATACCACAGGACAGTCCATGCTCCCTCCACGGACCCCATCACCCTACAATGACATGGACGAAATAGTCAACATACTACACAGTGCAGTGCAAAGCATAACATGCAATGAAAACACACATATGGACAAGCCAACAGATAGTCACCTTCGATGACAAATGTGTCGCATCATCTGAAGTCAGACTTGTTTTTTCTGTGGCATTCTTCTTTTCTTGCTTCCTCGATGAACCACATGCAGGCTCATTTGCTGGCATGTTTGTTTGAGGATGTGAAGTCTGCCTTCTTTTTTCTGCACCATTCTTCTTTTTTTGCTTCCCCGACAAAACAGGTGCACCCTCTTTTGTTTGATGACCTGAAGCCCACCTTGATTTTTTCGCAGCATTCCTCTTTTTTTGCTTCCCCAACGAAACAGATGTAGCCTCATTCACTGGCATGTTTGTTTCACGATTAGCCTTCAATGACAGAACCTCCTCGCCATGGCCTGCATTGTCACTTAAAATCTGGGCACCAGGATAGGATACCTCAATATGTCATTCTTCACATGTTTAAAGGAATTTAGTAAACTGGAAAAAAATATGATCACTAAAAAATTACCTCTGTTGCAATATTCTTTCTTTGTAGTAACTCTAAAACCTTCTTCTTTCTCACCTCCCTAACCGGACTGCTGTCGTACACTCGCATTGCTTCCTTTATCTCTTCCTTCCCTTCGGTAGGAAGCTCATCACATGTTTTCTTGCCATATTTCATACAGACCCAGTCAGTGACACATTTTTTTTGCATACTGCGTCGTACGCCCATTTGGTATTCAATATTAGACTCCCTCTTTTTCAACTCCAATGACGATTTCTTCCTATGATCGGCACTGCGCTTTCCACTTCCACACTGTTGACGATTGCATTGTGCAATCCCCAAAAATGGTAGTTGATGTTCTCTGGCTCTATGCATATTGAGCCTCCCTAGATCCCAAAACTGACGACCTCCATTTTCGGAACAATAATGGAAGAGACAAAAGTAGTGCAACCTGCCATTAATATGTTCTCTTTTGTGATCGGCCTGTTGCTGCACACAGCCAACAGAGACAAAGAGTCACATTCAATTTTGCACTAATCAAGCATTATAAAGATAATCCAACATATAATGACTAATAGTGGACCTCCTTGTTACTTGCCCCTCCTTGTTCCTGTTCACAACCGCTGACAGAATCATGTTGTCGTTCAGCCTCCTGCTCTATGCTCACCTCGTGCTCGCTACAAACATCCCCTTTTTCACTCTCACCGCCTCGAGCATCAGTATAATCGGCATCATCTACACTTCCACTGGCCTCATCTTCCTCACTAGCACAACCAGTATCATAATGTTGTTCAATAAAATAGCACACATCATCGATCCATTTTATGCCTGTGTATATATCTACATTTCCACTTATAAATCCCAACTTCCACCAACCATGCCATGCAATGATGGAAAAAATATATAATGCAATGAGAAATAATTACCAGTGTGGTTCTGTAGTCGTTGAGAAGCCGACTTGACAATGGGTTCAAAATTGGAGACCCGACTAGTGACTCATTCAGATTTGAATCCCCAACTAGTCCCTGACCTGAAGGCCCATCCCTTGACTCTTTCGGATTTGGATCCCCAACTAGTCCCGCATATGAAAGCCCAACTCCTAAGTCTTTCAAATTTGAATCCTCAACTACTCGTGGATGTGAAAGTCCAACTCCTGAATCTTTCAAATTTGAATCCCCCACTTGTCGTGCATCTGAAAGCCCAACTCCTGAGTCTTTCAGATTTGAATCCTCAACTACTCGTGGATGTGAAAGTCCAACTCTTGAATCTTTCAGAATTGAATCTCCAACTTGTCGTGCATCTGAAAGCCCAACTCCTGACCCTTTCAGATTTGAATCCTCAACTAGTCCTGGATACGAAAGCCCGGCTCCTGAAACTTTAAGATTTGAATCTCCAACTGGTCGCGCATCTGAAAGCCCAACTCCTGACTCTTTTAGATTCAAATCCTCAACTACTCTCAGAAATGAAAGCCCAACACCTGAATCTTTCAGATATGAATACCGAACTCTTCCTGCATATGAGAGCCTTTATGGATACCGAACTGCTTTGGGACGGAGGTGGTGCCTTGTGGAGCTGCCTTTATGGTAACCTTGCCACGACGTGTAACAACATTGCAATTTGAGGTGGGATTTTTGAAGGTTATAGTTGCAACTTGTTTATTGGCATCATACAGATGATTTATAGTGTGGTTATACGCAGCCTGCGTATAATCAGTGGTATCAGTGCTTCACCGGGAAGTGGAAGGACCCCTTTGATCTTGTGATGGAAGTGGATTCTTGAACATCAGATGATCAGTATTGGTCATTTTTGGGTCATGTCCTTCAATTTCAATTTCTCCTCGATCAATAAGATCCTGAATGAGATCTTTCAATCGGTGACAATTACTTGTCTTGTGTCCTCTTCCTTGATGGAACTCACAGTGTTCAGTATCTCTCCACCATGCCGGTTTGACTTGAGGCTCATAGTTTGATAGCTTAGGTAGAGTGATCAAATTCTGAGAAATGAGTTGTCGCAACACTATTTCAATGGGTTCCCCTAAGGGAGTGTATGCGCATTTTTGTTTTTGTTGATGAGGTCTTGGTTCATCATGAGATGTGATGCGACCTTGATTGGAAGGAACATTTGTGTTATTCTGAGGTGGAGGATTTTGTCCTGCAAATCGAACCACAGGTTGTGCATTTTGGATAGTTCGAGCATCCACAACCCCATCATTGACGATATTCTCGTTCTTGTTCCAGAAGTTTGGTTTATCACTATTGAAGCGCGGGTGAGGACCATCTTTTGGTTCATTAAAGATTTTGATGAGTGCCCTTTCACATTTTATACCTTTGGTGATCATATCGTTAAAAGAGTCTGTGTCTTTGACATCCAGGTGAAATTCCATTTCTTCATTTAAGTTGGAAATGAAAATTTCCACTAGTTCTCGTTCAAGTAACTGAAGAGAACGTCTGCTCGACATTTGACGCCATCGTTGCAGGAATACTAAGAATAGTTCACCTAGTTTTTGTTTGGTATTGCATAGATCAGCCATGGTGATGTCGCGTTCAATGTTATAAGAGTAATGAGATAGGAACTTCTGGATGAGCTCCTCAAATGTTCTAATGCCACCTGGTAGTCAGGAAAACCATGATGTGGTTGTCCCTCCCAAGCTTTGGGGAAAAAGGCGCATTAGGTATGTGTCTTCATATGCTACTTCAAGACAAGCGGAATGAAATTCTCGGACATGATCGCGGGGATCCCCCTTTCCTCTATATTTTTCAAATTTGGGTGTTTCGAATCCTCGTGGAAAGGGTGGCATATAAAGATTCCTATCAAATGGATAGGGACAGATGTTGTTAAGTGAGAATTGATTGGTCTTAACACCACTATGAAGGTGTTGGGCGAGATTCTCGACTTGTTGCCGCAACATCTCCATTTCATTTGGAGGAGGAGGTGGTGGGTTACCTCGAGGAATGTTATATCTGATGCGATCTCTACCTCTTTCCTCCTCATGGCGACTTTGTCTTTCTGATGCTTGTCTTAATTGGGCAAGATCAAAGTCAGAGGGGAGTTTGGCTCCTTCTTGAGCGAGTTTTAAGAAGTGAGCATCCGCATTGCTCCTGAGTATTTCATCAAACAATCTGTTAAAGTGAGGGTTATGCTGAACCCTTTCGATTGTTGAAGGAGTGGGAGTACTTGGGTTTTCATCATTTATATTTCCTCCAAGTGTTTCTTGAAATTCATTGAGATTTTCGTCTTCTTCTTCCTCAATTTATATTTCTCGTTGCCTAGATCGTGATCGGGTTTGAGCCATTTTTGCTTACAAGTTTTTGTGTTGAAGTTGATTGAAGATGATGATGAGTTGGTGATGAAATGAAAGATTGATGATTGGTGATTTGTGTTGTATGTAGATCTCTAGCACTTTAAGATAGATGTAACTGAAATTCCTTTTTTTTTTTTAATTGCTTGTTTTGTTTGAGGAGTTTGGATGTGATAAGGTGTAGAGAAATCTGAGATGTGTTACAGATTTTGACTACCTAGCAATGAGAGGATTCACTCATGAACTAGTTTTAACCTGCATAGATGTGTCTCTTAGGATGAGCTTATCCTAGATGTAGAAACAATCTAAAAAGTGATATGATGTGTTTGATTCAAGGAATATCTAAAAAGGAATCTTGGGACAAGAACCTCTTAATGTTTTGAGAGTTTTGGGATGGATTGATGATGTTTTGTTTTCAACTTTCACTAAAAACTTTGTGTTACAAATGGAACAAATTCTATCTCTTCCCTTTCAGGTGTTGATGGTATTTCTCGAGCTGTGTTGTAGGTGATGCAGACGTTTGGGAAGAAG
This sequence comes from Cryptomeria japonica, assembly GCF_030272615.1. NCBI lineage: Eukaryota > Viridiplantae > Streptophyta > Pinopsida > Cupressales > Cupressaceae > Cryptomeria > Cryptomeria japonica. The sequence continues at coordinate 306,947,277 of NC_081409.1, read as the reverse complement.
TTGGGATTAATCTTTCCTCCTTGATTTTTGTGATAACTTAGAGCCCTATATTGCATAAAAGCTCTATGGTTCAATGATTCAGAATCAAATTCGTTTGTTTTGCCTTGAAGGTATAGACGCATGCGACGTAGAAAGACTCTATGTGAGACAAAGATTTGTCTATTTAGATAGAAGAACTTTCTTCTTTTGATCAAAGCCTTTGAGCTTAATGGTCTTCTTTTCAAGTTGATATTCTAATGACGCTTCTTCTTTCGCAAGATGTGAAGAATGGTCATAAAATGTGTTTCTTTGTTGTTTGCACTCTGGTTTTGGTATTGTTTGTTTTTGAGAAATGTTGGATGAATACTTTATTTTTGGGATTGATTTTCTGATTTTTCTTTGACAAGAAAACAAAGCAAGCACATAAACATAAGAATGTTGCCTCAAAGGCACAAATGAGTATGGGTCTAGATCAACCCAATCCTTGGACTTGTTGTTGACCCTTCCTTTAGATGTATTTTAAGGTGTATTTCCAAAGCCTGAAGTCGGCTCAATTTTCACTAGGTCTGTAAAACGAACACAGTTCAAACACTTTTTATCCCTAAGGTCAAATGGCCAGTTGTGATAAATTTAGCCCACATCTTGATATTTCTTCGACTTTGGTACTACATGCCTTATGAATCCCGCCGCGGTAGGTAAGGATGTGATATACTAAGTCTTGCACGAGCATAACAAATAGATGATCCCTATGATGGGGGAGTCACCACTTTTATCAAGCCACAAGTGACTTTTCAAAAAGCTATGTTTCTACTCAAGGAAATATGTATGGTGAGTATCTTGGGAGCAAAACCATCTATGCTCTTGCACTAAATTATATCTCAAATATCCTCAATCAATAGAACGGGTGGGCTACTACTTAAAGGTGTTTAGTCATGTTCGATGTTTTTGGACATAAGTTCATTCTGCAGTGACTCACTTAAGAGCCTTGTAACTGGTGGTGGGGCCCATTTGTCCTTTCGGCCAGTTACACTGTAGGAACAACTATACCCAAGGCTACAGCTTTCGCTCTCACCTGATTTCTATAGCGGCTCGAAGGATTTACCGCTCGAGGTCGTTCCCAAGAGTATCGATCCCTTGGCAGGCCTCTCTTAAAAAGATAAAATTTGAGCGTTACTAACACTTTTCTCTTGCACCTAGGACCACGAGAGCCAAGGGAGAGGATAGTGTGTGTTAGAGGTAGGACCACTCGACTGACCTTTGTGCACAAGCGTGTCAAACACCAAATTCACTTGTTCTTTTTAATCCATCATTGCAATGTGATTTAACTATTTGGAGATGTTGCTCCAACAGTCATGGTGTTCTTTTTAACTTCAAAAGCAATGTGTTTTGTAATCTAGAATTCAAAAAAAATCCCGATCAACTTAATGAAAAACACGTTTGCTTTGAAGTAAAATTTGTTTTTGCAAAAAATCAAAACAAGTGGATTGTTCTTTTTACTTGCCCAAAATTGAAGTGTGGCTTTGTGATTTTTAGATGTTATGCAAGGAAAGAAACTTTGTTTGGTTGATTTTAAACACCAAAATAAAGATGAATCCTAACTAGAAAATAATGAAAATTTGTTGTTTTGTGTTTTTCAAGTTCTTTTTAAGCACCAAAGGACAAATTTGTGATTTTTATGGTGAGTTTTTAACTTGCATGAACAAAAACAAGTTAGTAAAAATCGGTGCTCAAGGGGGGCTTCCACAAGCCTAAAATGTTCAATTTTTCGGTTACAAGGCAACTTGGACGACACTCTGTCGCAATAGCGCTAGTCTGTGTTTTGACAGAAGCGCTAATTTATACAGTAGCGCTAGTCTGTGTTTACAGAAGCGTTAATTTACACAGTAGTGCTTAAAGAACAGAAGAGACAGAAAGACGGAAGCGCTAGAATGTTTCCAATAGCGCCAGAAGAATCACAGAAGCGCTAAAACAATGTCAAAAGCGTCGAAACTTTTACAATAGCACTATTGTAAAAACAATAGCGCTAAAAGAAAAATTGTCGGTAGTGCTAGAACGTGTTTAATAGCGCCGAAGCGTGACCTGTGTGTCACTTTCAACAAGCAAACATGTTAGTTTTTTATTTAAAAAAAGGATATGTTTTTGGTGTTCGATTCACGTCGGGTTCACCAAATGATGCCCTCCTAAATGGCACAAGGTTAGTCTAAGATAAAATAACACAAAAACACACAAAACATTAGTGTTAGTCAATCAAAAACTAATCTATGAAGGCATACCAAAAGAGACACTAAAAAGCATGCTAATGTATCTAATAAACAAAACAAAGATTATGAGACATCTCCAACTGCCTCTTAGCATGACCTTAGCTTCTTCTCCCTTGTTCCTCTCCTCTCCAAGTTCCAAAATAGTGTAGCTCTCAGCAACTTTTTGCACTATGGATGCTTATGGAGGATTGAGATTTAATATTAAGCTTCAAATATGAAATGAAAAGCTAAATACTATGCTATTGATGCTAAAATGATTGATTTTACGACAAGACAAGATTTTAGTTATACTATGCTAAATGCTCTCTAAAAATGTCTATAGCCTAAATGCATACAAGTTTTCAGGATCTGGATTATGAAGGAATGGGCTCTATTTATAGGAAAAATGGAGCAATGGATGGCCAGGATCGAAAGGTTTAATCAAGGGTCAAGCTTGAAAGTTGGGGATCCATGTGCACAATTTGCAGCAATAAAATGGTGACAAGTGTCAACACAGGATTGGGTTGAGAGAAGAGGTTGGAGGCATTAAAGGCCTGAGAAGACTTCATGGTTATCTAAAGGCTAAGGGTCAAGCCTAAATTAAGATTATCCACTGGATTAAGAGTTAATCCAAGGATAAACCTTTGTGCAAATGATTAAGAGATAATCATGGTCAAAGCATTAAAGGCTTGATGAGACCCTTGGGTTGGGTAGAGGTTGAGTCAAAACAAATGTTTTAACCATGTAGGAGGGTTTGGGTTAACCATTAATGGTTTTTGAAGACTTTGTGGATTAAGTGGTTGAAGGTTGGAAGCTTTCAAAGGTTATCCAAGACTTTGAGACATTTAGTGGTTGAAGGTTGAAACCTTTAATGGTTATCAAAGACTTTGGGGTCTTTGAGAAGTGACTCCATTTTGCTTAGGAATGTGACAATAATTAGGGGATGGATTAGGCTAATTAGGAAGGGGTTAGAAGAATCTAGAAGGGGATTATATTTTGCAAGTGGAATTGGTGGGTGAGGGAAAATAGGATTTTATTAAAAATAAAAATTCATTTATTTCAATAAATGTGTGCAAGTTGCATTTGTAGGAAAATGCAAGTGGGGTGGGGATAATGATTTAAATAAATGTTTTATTTAATTTATTTAAAAGAGGAAAAGGGGATTTTTAATTAAATAAATAGATTTTATTTATTTAATTGAATGGAATTTGATTTAATGAATTAATTAAAATAAATTGAATAATTTATTTAATTAATAGAAGAATGTTTGGGGATGAATTAATTAAATATTAATTTAATTAACTGATGGCTAGTGGATTTTTAATCAAATAAATAGCGAATATTTATTTAATTAAGCTGGACAGATTTGTGTGACTACACATACATTTGTGTCGCATAAAAAAAATTATATACAAAAAACTATATATATAAAACAAGCGCCTTTCAAAAAGTTGCACAAGCCCAAAGATTATTAATAAGTGGACATTATAGTGCAAGTAGTATTAAACAAGGGAGACAAAGCAACAACCTGGGAACGTTTGGACGTTTGCCAAGGGACTACTCAATAGTCCTTGAAAATCAACAACCTGCATGGATAGCTCATGTTACTGGTAATCTACATTGGGAAGTACATGCATTTCAAAAGACAAAAAAAGAACCTACATGTTCATTTATGAAATTGCAATTTAACATCCAATATAAACTACCACTATGTAATTTATATCACCTAAATTATATATGTCAATTTGCCATAGTACCAGAGTTGTCTATATCAACCACCTATTTTCGTACTATTGTTGTGCACTCAAGGACAGACGCCTCTATTTCGACTTGAAATCAATGCTATGGTCTGACTAACACGCAACTTAGTCACACGTTTTACACTATATTTTACATACAATGGATGCAATTGGATAACATGTCACTAACACGCAGTACCATTTGTCTATTTTCAAGCCTTGTTATTGACTAACTCCATCTACTATGGTAAATTGCATCGCGTGTTAGCCTTTGGCTTTACCGTTGTTAGTTGCATCAAATCACAACTCGTACATGAACAATGGTCCGAGAGGTTGTGTCTCTTCTGGTTCCAAAATAGAAAAATCATACAGACTAGCAACCTTGTGTTAGACAGAAGCAGCCATCAAATGCAAAACCTACAATTAAAAACCTGCCACAAACATGGGGCGTTAGTCCCCCCATTTTGTTTTTTGCAGCCACAATAGAGGCGTCCCACTGCGAGAGTAACTTGAGTTTCGTGCTAGTGTTTTCTCTGACAAAAGTACCAAGTTTTTGCAGCCCGCGGCCTCTTCTTCCTGTCAGGATGCCCTCCAAATGCGATTCCTTCATTCACAAGTTTTTAATGTGCATGTTATGCACAATAAACCGGCAGTAACCACGAAGCATGCCGCAGCCATCCTCCGACATTTCCACATAATTTTGCGTGGGCGCCGAGAACTGAAACCGAGAACTCGACAATAACTCTACATCACATACCATGGGTCAGAGCACCAGGAGAAGTTGGCATGGTATGCATGTCTTGGAAATATATGTCGATGCATTTTGTTGGTACGATACGTCCATTGTCAAGCCACAATACACATAGCCTCCCACATATATATGCATTTATGTTTATTCTGCACTTTTCGAGTGTGATTAGGTGCTTCCAACTTGTGTCAGACATGTCTATTTTGGCTTCAAAATGAGATTGTAACAACGACATGAATTGACATACATGACACACATCTATTCTGGCTCCAAAAAGGACATATTGTACCAATGACATGCATCAACATACATGCCCAAGAATAAATATATATAAGCAAATACAAGTGGCAGGCACCTAATAGCTACATGAAAGACAAAGTGAGATAAAATGTTTTGTTTCAAATTGAGCTTCTTCTACGTGGTCTTGACCTCGTTTACATGTTATGGTTTGCCTTTTGATGCAAACAAACTCCTCAAAATTAGGTTGTTGACTCGTTGATGCAACCATTCCTTGACTATGTGTGACCTGCTTTTGTTTAGGAGTTGATCTGTTGTTTGCTTGATGATAGCAAACATGGCGCCTTTTTCATTTGCCTAACATGGAAAAAGTAAGACTAATGCGCGAACGAAAACATTATTGTTGAAGGGCTCCTTGTTGAAGCAGCCTCCGTCTATTCTGGCTCATTGTTGAAGGGGGATTTATGGGACGATAGGTTTTCTTTTTTTTAATCTAATGAGCACCTGAGAATAATGGAAATAGAGCATAATATTTCCATAGTTTCTTTTATCTATGTTTTATTCTGTTGGTTTCCTCTGTATTGTAGAGGACATTTTTTTTTTTTTTTTTTTTTGTGTGTGTGTGTGTGTGTGTGTCTGCGAGTGTGTGTGTGTGTGTGTGTATTGCTTCATATTGACACACACACACACACAGATATATATATATATATATACTAACACACAGATATATATATATATATATATATATATATATATATATATATACTAACACACACCAAACCACAAACAAACAATCCAAACCCTGACGGTTTTCAACAAAATCCCAAAAATCAACCATCAACAATAAAAAAGGGAACCTTGGTATCCTGACACGACCACACTACAAAATGATGCCTAATTTTCATAGACATAACACAAAATGACACAGGAAATTAAAAAAAAATATTGAATGTCTTAAGGTTTCAAATTACCGCAGCCACCTAAGCCTCCACCCAAATCGTTGTCCTCTTGACACCTCCTGAGGGCACACTCACAACCACCTCTGCGATACAAGAATGATATAAAAATTTACAATTTTAAACACTGGGTTGACGAAGGAATCATAAAACTATCTTTATCTGTTAGGGTTTGAATTTACCGATGCCGCCATAACCCTAAACAACAATCTTCAATCGTACCACCCCCTGTACGCTACGATACCTCCTCCCTGCACATGAAAAAAAAACCGCGTGTTAACAGACGAGAAGGGTATACGACTAACAATATACCCAGACAACTTGGGTTATGCATGCGGTCGGCTTTTCTCCTCCCCTTCGGAGCCACACATATTTTAAGAATGCATACCTATAATTACAATTGAAGCGTAGCTCCTTCGCTCAGTGATTCAACTGGGTACATGAATTTACAGCCTGAATTTTCAGGGTCGAATATTTTGTTTCGCCTCCACCAGCGCGTTCTGCATGCAGCTACTGGACGAAATATATTTTCAATTTTTGCGAAATGAAGTTTTCATTCAAAAATTAAAAAAAAAGTGAATTGAAAACTATGCCCATAACACGTGGCTGTCGCCCGACGTTAGTCATGTTAGTCGATGCAAAATTGAAATTGGCAGTCACTGAAAATGTAAAACGCTTGCCCGACGGTATGTTAACCGCCTCACCTGATGTAACTGTAATCGTCACAACGCGGTGACAACGACCGGGAAAGTGTTAACCGCGAGCAAGCTTTTCCGTCAAACACAGAACGACAACATCATCCACGTCATCGCAGTCGCGAATTCCTCCATGTCATCTATGGGTCCCAGGAACGTCGCTCTCGTGGACCTGACGTACTTGAATGGTATGCCTTCGGCATCATATCGAGGCATACCGTTTTGGAGCCAGAATAGCTACAGTCGAAGGAGAACATATAGGGTCCGATTTTCTGCAACTGCCACGTCCCCTTCCACGGCCCCAACCACGGTTACGGCCACCACCTCGACCTCGCCGCTTGCAAACACCTGCTTGACCTCTACCACAACACGGACCACTACCTCCACTCTCAGGATCATTCAACATTTCTGGTTGAGGTTGTTCAGTCGGGTGGGTGGGTTCGTTTGGCTCTGAAGGTGGAAGGAAACCATTGATAACAACATAGTCCTTGGATTCTTTCTCTTTGGAATTGTCTTCTGGCGTGTACTCGAGGACTCTCCATTTCAAAAACTTTA